>NC_136411.1:237271439-237386439 GCF_051521515.1 Lactuca serriola
TCTAAACTTTCCAAAACTTTGCATTTCAGTTTTAATTGAAGTCAAAGACCTTAAGATAAATTCTGTTGTATTTTTGATTTATCTAACTATTTTTTTACCATTTAATTCCTTGAATAATCATAAAATCATGGAAAATAAGTAAATTATCATTAAAAATTATTATAATTTTTTTGTAACTGTTTTATAGTGTATATAATATGGGAAAAATATTAATATGTGTTTTGAATAAGTTTTACAAAAATTTTCTGATTTTTGTGTATTTATTCTATAAAAATAGAAATAAATATATAACTGTTTCAACAATTCTCCAAAAATTTTTTACAAGTGTTATAACACATACTTAAGCGGGAAAAAATTTAAAAATGGATTTATAAAGTGTTTAACTCAATTTTAGGATTTTTATGCATTTAAGTGTATTAAATCTTGGGAAAATAGAAGAAAAATAGCATACAGAAGAGAAAAATCATCAACATTTTATGTAGCATCCTAATACATTTTACGAGTTTGTGGTAAATTTTCATGAATTTTTAATTAGAAAAACTATTTTTGCTGTTTTTAATCCATTATAAACACAAAAATCATGGAAAAATAGATATGCATTTTGTAAAATTCCCAAAATATATTTCTGAGTCTTAAACATCAGGTACAAGCTGCAACAAATAAGCGATAATATTTTAACATTCCCTAAAGTGGTTTTATAATTTATTGGAGCTAAATAAATAGAAAATTAAAAACCCTAATAAACAGTAACAACAATCGATGAAACTTCATGACAGTTGTTTATTAACTTAATGGATCGCCCACGAATTGAGTTGAACATTTCTAGAATGTATCTTCAAATAATTTAATCACAATAAAAAAACTTTTTCTAATTTTTTATGTTGAAAAACATGCCTAAAGGCTCAACAAATTATAGAGAAAACTTGGTTCTTGTGATTTTGGTAAAGATTATTGATGTTACTTTGAGAATTTTTGCAATATGTTCCAAAGACTTTCGAATCATGATCTTTTTGTAACTCTTAATAAATAATTTGAAGTGCTCAAATTTATTTTTTTGTAGATTTTTAGTGAGGAATAAGACCTTTGAACATGCAATACAAAACTAGTATTCACAAAACGGTGTTGTTTGAGTAAGAGTGTTGTAAAAATTGCTAAAAATCGAAATATTGAAATTTTCCAGTGAGGTAAGATGGGGTTGAAAGCTAATTCATAATATTATATATCAGAAAACGAATGTCGAATTTTGGTTAAGAAATGAGCGAGATATGACAGTTTGAAATCAGGTAAAGAAATCTGGCAGATTACATGCATGATGATTGGTTAGAAAAATGAATTTTCATCATTTCTCTTAGTAAATCTTTTGAAATATTTATTGAAATCATGATAAACTCATATTATAGTCATGTTTCCAGAGATCAAAAGAAAAAAATTTATCAAATTGTATACATGCATTTATGAACAAAATTTTGTTTCTCGAAAACTCTTAACTTGAGTTTGATGTTTTAATCCTTAAAATTGATTTTTGCACTATGATCATGAACATGCAACCTTGTTTATCATACATGCATGGTGCTAAAACACATCCATGATGTTCTGAAAACCATTTTAACAAAAAGAAAACAGGCTTGAAGAAGATAAAGAAGTAAAAGTCAGTTTTTGAAGTAAAATGCACATGCATGGCTTAAATCATTATCTTACCATAGGTTTGATCATAGATTTTCACCATTTCTAATACATGCAACATATTTTGGTGAGAATATACAAGCATTAAAATCAAATATTGTTTACAAGCAAAAAGAATGCATTAGAACATCAAGATAGAAGAGAAAAATGCTAAAAAAATTGTAACTATTGTTATGGATCTTGAAGAGATGTATATTCTTTACTTTAAATTTATTTGTGGCTTGAAAAACCCTTATGAATCTCCATAATTTCGTGGTTAAGAGGCTGTGGTTGTGGTGTTTGGAGAAAAAAAATTAGAGAGAAGGTAGAGAGAGTTTTGTAGAGAGAGAAAAAAGAGAGATGTGTGTATGTTGAAGAATTAGAGTGTGAAATAGAGAGATATGGGGGGGGGGGGGAGAGAGAGAGAACGAATTTTACGGGATAATACCCCTTTCTCATTCATTTTCATTTATAAAATTTAATTTCTTTTATAAAATATCTCAATTTATATATAAAATGTGCACAAAAATCAAGTTTTTATTCATAAAACCCTGATTTTTGATTTAGAAATTAAGGGTAAATGTTAATGAGTTAAATTTTATTTTCCTTTAATGCATTTTCATAATTTTAATTATTATAAGATCATAATATGAGGTTCATAACTATTTTTATAGAACTTTTAAGGTTAGATTTCATAAATTTAAGTTTTAAGGTATTTAAGGTTTTTGAGAGTTTGTAAATCTTTGGATATGAAAATCAATAGAATCTTTGGGACTCCAAATTATCTTATCTAATTATAACTCTTGTATAGTTATAAAGAATGTTTCTAACTTATTTTATCGGTTTATTGGCATTCTATGGAGTGGTTTCCACATTCAAGTGAAATTGAGGAATCAAGTATACTAGTCCTAGTTTTCAACTGTTACTTATGTTTCTAAGAGACTTGGACCTAACTTATACCACTAGATCAAGTGCATGATGTGCGTATATGGTTCATGAAAAGGTGATCGAGTCGAAGAGTGACCTGAATATGGATAGTCCCTACAGTTAAGTAGTTGTAGAATTCACATATCATTGTGAAATCTAAGTACACTATCCATTGTTTCTAATTGTTTCCAAGTGTCTATTCATAACTTAGCTTATAGTTACTAAGTCTAGTATGTGTCGTGCCTATACGTGCAACTAAGTTTATCAATTCTAAAGCCGACTCGAATTTTGACGGTTGTCACGGTCTCCCCCGGTTGAAAGAATTTTGTCCCGAAATTCAATTTGTGACGTATTCTATTAGAACTCAGCCGACTACAATTGTATAGTTGGAGACGTTGTGATATGAAAAGCTCTTTGATTATTTTGCGTTAATTCCTCATGAGAAGAGCCCAATTCTTTAGCTATAGTCAAATTAGTGTTTCCTTAATTCGAGTTCTACAGTCTAGATTGTGGGAAATTAGGATCATGGAAATCATGATCCAACCATGGCGACGTAGTAGAAAAAGATCGTCCAGTTAGATATTATCTTACTTAAAAGAGGGCTATAAGTTTTGGTGAAGCACCAACTATATGGAGTGTTAAATCCGTATTGATCCTTAAGTTGCATTCTAAATTAGCACTAAGTGTAAATTTTCCTCCTAATAAAGAAGAGATTAGGAACAATTTGTTCACTTCCGCGTTGGCTACTTCATCTAGAAAAGATATATTCCGATATAAGAAGGGGTAGGATGAATGAAAGGGAAGCGATCGAGGGTAAGTTCCTAAAATACGTACTAAGGGTAAGCAATGAAGTTTTGGTACATCTCAGATGTAAATGCTATATAATGTTGTTTACAAAATAAATTACGAAATGATTAAGGATCTCTATGGCTATAATTACTACTACGGTTACTCTTACAATAATAGAACTATATTCGAAGAGTATATATTATTAGAGAGTCATTATTTATAATGAAGGCGGTGAAACTTTATGATATTTTAAATCACATTGTATAGATAGCATTTTAAGTGTTTAGAAGTGATAAATATCTCACTGTTATCAAAATGAGTGTTTAGAAATGATAATTAATCTCACTATTATCAAAATGTGTAATAATTCCAAGATAATGAAGATACATGTGTGGCGATCAAACGAAGTAGTAAAATAATATAAAGATTAATTAAGGTTACATGTTTAGATCATCAACAAGGGAATTTATACATAAATATTTTGATTACTCTTTTGAAAAAAATTGTCTAATTGTTTATGTCAGGACAAATTCAAGCTTACGAGTCAGAACATTTATGGAAACAAGGTTGAGAGTTTAAGAACTCACTAAAAATTAAAAAGTAGAATGCCATTTTAAGAAAGGTGTAAAAATATCGATCATTGAAAATAGTGCATTCTTAATTTAGTGTTTCTACAAAATAATTCGTTTAGAGAATAGATAATAGTAAAATTCAAGTCTTTTGATGTATTTAAAGAAAAGAAGAAACATAAGAAAACATATCCTTCACATATTTTTTTTCGGATATAGAAAAATAATAAGAACGAGGGTATTCATCTTGTGTATTAATTATAAGGAAAAATACAATGAAACTTGCATTTTAAATCATGTTTCCGAATTTAGAACGAAAGAGCAATTGTAAATAAGGATCACTTGTTTATAGTAGCTTTCAAATTAAAAACAAGATATATATGATAAAATGCATAATTGAATATATCAAAGTTGACTAAATCAAAGGTATGCCTCATTACTATACACGTATTAATCGCTCAAAACAAAATGGTAGACTTCTAGCCTTTATGTATACGAACATGATACCAGGAGAAGAAAAATAGAAAGAAAGAAAGTTAGACAATGTGTAATGTTACTATTATGGGCGTGCGAGATCTAAAATCAGAAGGAGAGCGAGAAATTAGGTTCGGGGGAAAGAAAAAGTAAGGTAGCGGCGACAATGATTGCTATTGTTAAAATTATAAGAACAATACCTATAGGTAGATTTAAAACCATGTTGAGATTTATTTCAAACTTTAATACTTGATGTATATTGATGATTAAATAGACATGTGGGAGTTTTAATGTGTTTGCTAAGGATTGCTAAAAATTCATAAGTTATTTGTTAAGTTAAACTTCATTTGTGAAAAAAGAAGAAGCACTACAAATGGTAATTAAAAATCTGACAGTTTGACCTTTTAGACTAGAGTCCAACAATGGTTAAAATGAATAAGGTAAAAACTTAACATGTTTAGATGAATAATTGTGCATTGTCGAAAGTGCGTCACTAGAAGTTTAAAAGTGAACACTAAGTTTTCAAATCCTATAAATTTTAAAAACTTTATAGAATATAAAACTATATTGAAGCAAAGTACACAAATAAGGTATGTTTTGAAATACAAGCATTAGAGATGTCTTATAAACATATTTGAAGTAGAAATTTGCATAAATATCACGTTGGGTTTCGAGAAAACACATTCAAGTAAATTACAATGTCTAAATGAGAAACCTGTTAAAAGTGTCAAAACAAAAGTGTTTTGAAGATTCGATGAAACTTTTTCACATAATATGAACTTCAATGTCATCTGTTTAAGTTTTATAGCATATAGTTTAAACACTTTTAAACAAGAAAATGTTTCTATGTTTTTTGAAAACGTGTCAAAATGGTAAGCAAGGATTAAAATGGTTTATATGCCCTTAAAAGCACATCTATCCATTGAAATGGATTTGAAATGAAATTAAAATAGCAAGGTTAAAACAAATATTGGTTAAATTGGGTGTTGATGAAAATTGTTAAGTTAAAGCAAGTTGTCAAAAGATTTTTAGCGAGAATATGTCTTACATTGTTAGGAAAGATCTAATAAGTTGTGTGAAGTGGTTATAAAATATTTTATCGATGATAAATAAAACCGATGAAGCGAAATAACTTTCGATGGAAGATTAAGAAGTAAGGAATAGGTATGTTAGTGTAGCTGATCGTATCTAAATACAAAGGCGAGTACAAGACGAGTATAACGCGAGTACCGATTTCTTTTTCCCCAAGATAATGGACAAGAAAAATTGTAGGAAAAACGTTTTATGGTGTCAATGCAGTTTACGACCTTTTATAGGGGTGAAAGGGACACCCTATGTTAAGCTTTAAGCTCAAGGTGGAAACAACGTAGAGCTAAATCGTAGCACAGTAATAAGGTCTCACATATAGGTTAAACCTCTGTGTCTCCTCCTAAGTCGAGTCTAGAATGTCTGCTAATGGCATCCAAGTGATTACTTAGTCGCGACTCATCTACCTCCTTACGTGATGCTCTAATTCTCATTCGTGTCGGTATCGAAATGTTTTTTTCCTAGCTGTAACTCTAGTACGAAGACGTTGATAAGGTATTGAGGAACAATTGGTATAGGTTTCGACTTAAAATTATTATTAATGTATATCTACCTACTAACCATACATCTAAAGTCATTAGCTACTGAGGAATACCCATTCTCAGTACTAAGTGCATTGCTCCTAGAGTGGCTAGTGATATAACCTAAGTGGTTAACCTAGCACTCTATTAGGGGTAAAAATATTTCTAAATAAAGGCATTGTGGTAAAAGTTCACTTAGTTCCTAAGTGTATCTAGATGAATACATATGATATGCAATGCCCGTACGCACACCGAAAAAGTTTGTTTTTCAAAAGCTCAAGCTGAAAATCGTTTTGAAGATAATTCTACTTTAACCGTTTCAAGCCTCGCATTAAGTTTCCTTAATTAAGCATAGTTTACCAGGCTATACTTAATTAATGTATAATAATGCATACTAGAATTAGTTATACTAGTAGTATGTTCAGTATTTTAAAAACGTTTTGAAATTTTTTGGCTATAGTTGTGGTTCTCCAAAGGAAAACCGGTATTCTCTATAAGCTTCGGCTCTGATACCATTTCTGTCACACCCCGCTAAAGTGGAAATACAGGGCGTGGTGGTACAAAGGGTTTCATAGCAAAACATAAGACAACACCAACCATAATATTAAAAAGCATTACAAATTTACAAGGGGTTTGAACAACTTTAAGAAAACAAATTACAATGTGAATTTAAATACAACACGTGTGCATGCTCCTAAAAGTGACGTGTCTCTACGTGCCTCTTACAAGATGATTCCTGAAAAAGCATGTAAAACAAGCGTCAACTATAAAAATAGTTGGTGAGTACTCACAGATTTAAAAATAATATTAGTTTCATGAACTAAACTCAAAGTTCTGATAAGAGTTTCCATAAATGAAAATATATTCCAAAAATGAGTAAACAAGTTTGCATAAACAAAGTTTGTTGTCATCATGAGAAATGAAGTATTTTGCCCAAATCAGATGTAACGTTCATATTCTCATGGAAAATAAAGTTTCCATAAATAGAAATATATTGAAAATATGAGTAAATAAGTTTGCGTAAACAAAGTTTGTTGCATCATGAGAAATGAAGTATGTTGCCCAAATGAGATGTAATGTTCATATTCTCATGGGAAATAAAGTTTCGATAAATAGAAATATATTGCAAATATGAGTAAATAAGTTTGCGTAAACAAAGTTTGTTGTCATCATGAGAAATGAAGTATGTTGCCCAAATGAGATGCAACGTTTATATTCTCATGGGAAATAATGTTTCCATAAATAGAAATATATTGCAAAAACGAGTAAATATGTTTGCATAACCAAAGTTTGTTGTCATCGTGAGAGATAAAGTATGTTTCCCAAATGAGATGCAATGTTAATATTCTCAAGGGAAATAAAGTTTCCATAAATAGAAATATATCGCAAACAAATGAGTAAACAAGTTTGCATAAACAATGTTCGTTGTCGTCCTGAGAGATAAAGTATGTTGCCCAAATGAGATGCAACGTTCATATTCTCATGGGATATAAAGTTTTTTGCTAAAACGAGATACAAGGTTCGTATGTGCATAATGATTAAAGCATGAGTTTACAACCAAAGCCAAATGACCGAGGGTGCCCTCTTCTATGTCTATCACTAACATAGGGAAATATGGTAAAATGCACTCAAGCGAATCGTGCGAGTGAGGAGTTGTCTACCTCCTAATAGCGCGATCCATAAAACCATCGGCTCAAATGAGTTAATGAGTTTTGTGAACTGATTCCAGGGACTTAAACGTGATAAGGCCTCATAAATTAACAATAACACACACATACATAGCAGCATATAGCAACCAAGTTTGATACAAGTCAAATTAAGTACCACGAACATAAATAGTTTAGGACATGCTTTTCCACACCAAAAGATAAAAACCAAAAAGAGGGGGAGTCTTGAATACTCATAATATGCAAAATATATCAACCAAGTTTGATACGAGTCAAAATAAATACAACGATCATAAATAGTTTACGACATGCTTTTCCACCGCAAAACATAAAAACCGAAAATAGGGGGAGTCGTGAATACTCACAATGCATTGACATGATGCAAATGGTGCCTTGAACTACGTTCCACTTGTACCACTACTGATTCCTAAAATAATGGTATTCGCTAGTGAGTCTCTAATCGAAATCTAACACTAGTATACTTACTACTACAATAGAATTATGTCAATATTATTTCAAAATTAATATTGATAACTTACAAACATATTTATTTGAAAATTAAATTTCAATGAATCAATTGTTATATAAAAATTTAAATGGAAAATTCTCCTTATTGAAATTTTAATATTTAACATTTTAAGTGGTGTTCCAATGATTAAATATTCAAAAACTAAATCAATTTGGCTCTAAACTTTCTCATACTTTGCATTTCAGTTTTAAAAGTGAAAGACCTTAAGATAAATTTTCTTGAATTTATGATTTGTCTAACTATTTTTTACCGTTTAATTCCTTGAATAATCATAATATCATGGAAAATAAGTAAATTATCATGAAAAATTCTTATAATTTTTCTGTAACTGTTTTAGAGTGTAGATAATATGGGAAAAATATCGATATGTGTTTTCAGAAAGTTTAACAATTTTTTTTTTATTTTTGTGTATTTATTCTATAAAAAAAGAAATAAATATATAACTGTTTCAAAAATTCACCAAACCTTTTTTTACAAGTGTTATTACACATACTTAAGCTGGAAAAAATATAAAAATGGATTTATAAACTGTTTAACCCAATTTTATGATTTTTATGCATTTAAGTGTATTAAATCTTGGGAAAATAGAAGAAACAAATCATCAACAATTTTATGTAGCATCATAATACATTATAAGAGTTTCTTCTAAATTTTCATGAATTTGGGATGAGTAAAACTATTTTTCTGTTTCTAATCCATTATAATCACAAAATTCATGGAAAAATAGATATTCATTTTGAAAAATTCCCAAAATATTTTTCTGAATCTTAAACATAAGGTAGGAGCTACAACAAATAAGAAATAATATGTTTACTTTCCGTAAAGTGGTTTTATGATTTATTGGAGCTAAATAAAAAGAAAATTAATAACCATATTAACAGTAACAACAATTGATGAAACCGCATGAGAGTTGTTTATTAATGTAAGGGATCGTCCACAAATATTTATAGAATTTAATTACTAGTGTAAGTATTTTATATGCTTTAACACTCTATTTTCTTATTATATTCATGTAAAAATAAATGAAATATATATTGAGCTCAAAATTTCCAGAATGCATCTTCAAACAATTTAATAACTATAAAAAATCTTTTTCTTATTTTTGATGTCGAAAACTATATTCTAAAGGCTCAAACAATTATAGAGAAAACTTGGTTCTTGTGATTGTGGTAAAGATTATTGATGTTAGTTAGAGAATTTTTTCAACATGTTCCAAAGACTTTTGAATCAAGATCTTTTTGTACCTCTTAATAAATGATGTTAGGTGCTCAAATTTATTTTTTGTAGATTTTTAGTGAGGAATAAGACCTTTGAACATGCAATAGAAAACTAGTATTCACCAAAAGATGCTGTTTGAGCAACAATATTGTAAAAATTGCTAAAATTCGAAATATTAAAATTTTCCAGTGAGGTCAGATGGGTTTGAAAGCTAACTCAAAATATTATATTTTACAAAAGAGAATCTCTAATTTTGGTTAAGAAATGAGTGAGATATGGAAGTTTGAAATAAGGTTAAGAAATATAGCAGATTGCATGCATGATGATTGGTTAGAAAAGTGAATTTTCATCATTTCTCTTAGTAAATTTTTGAAATATTTATTGAAATCAGGATAAAATCATATTATAGTCACGTTTCTAGAGATCAAAAGATTAAAACTTATCAAAATGTATACATGCATTTATGAACAAAATTTTGCTTCTCAAAAACTCTTAACTTGAGTTTGATGTTTTAATCCTTAAAATAGATTTTTGCACTAAGATCATTAACATGCAACCTTGTTTATCATACATGAATGGTGATAAAACACATCCATGATGTTCTAAAAACCATTTTAACAAAAAGAAAACAAGTTTGAAGAAGATGAAGAAGTAGAAGTAAAATGCACATGCATGGCTTAAATTGTTGTCTTAACATAGATTTGATCATAGATTTTCACCACTTCTAATACATGCAACATGTTTTGGTGAGAATCTACAAGCATTAAAATCAAATTTTGTTTACAAGAAAAAAGAATGCCTTAGAACATCAAGATAGAAGTGAAAAATGCTAAAAAAAATTGTAACTATTGTTATGAATATTCAAGAGATGTATGTTCTTTACCTTAAATTTATTTGTGGCTTGAAAAACCCTTATGGATTTCCATAATTTCGTGGTTAAGAGGCTGTGGTTGTGGTGTTCGGAGAAAAAAATTTTAGAGAGAAGGTAGAGAGAGTTTTCTAGAGAGAGAAAGAAGAGAGACGTGTGTATGTTGGAGAATGAGAGTGAGAGAGAGAGAGATATGGGGAGGGAGAGAACGAATTTTAGGGGATAATACCCCTTTCTAATTCATTTTCTTTTATAAATTTTAATTTCTTTTATAAAATATCTCAATTTATATATAAAATGTGCACTAAAATCAAGTTTTTATTCTTAAAACCTTGATTTTTTGATTTATAAATTAAGGGTAAATGTTAATAAGTTAAATTTTATTTTCCTTGAATGCATTTTCTTAATTTTAATTATTATTAGATCATAATGTGAGGTTCATAAGTATTTTTATAGAAGTTTTAAGGTTAGATTTCATCAATTTAGGTTTTTAAGGTATTTAGGGTTTTTGAGAGTTTGTAAATCTTTAGATATGAAAATCAATAGAATCTTTGAGACTTCAAATTATCTTATGTTATTATAACTCTTGTATAGTTATAAATAATGTTTGTAACTTATTTTATCGGTTTATTGGCATTCTATGTAGTGGTTTCCTCATTCAAGTGAAATTGAGGAATCAAGTATACTAGTCATAGTTTTCAACTTTGACTTAAGTTTCTATGAGACTTGGACCTAATTTATACCACAAGATCAAGTGCATGATGTGTATATGGTTCATGAAAAGGTGATCGAGTCAAAGAGTGACCCGGATATGGATAGTCCCTACAGTTAAGTAGTTATAGAATTCACATATCAATGTGAAATCTAAGTAGATTATCCGTTGTTTCTAATTGTTTTCAAGTTTCTATTAGGTTATAACTTAGCTTCTAGTTACTAAGTATAGTAAGTGTCTGGCCTATACGTGCAACTAAGTTTCTCAATTCTAGAACCGACTCGAATTTTGACGGTTGTCACAGTCTCCCCCGGTTGAAAGAATTTTTCCGAAATTCAATTCGTGACGTATTCTATTAGAACTCAGCCGACTACAATTGTATAGTTGGAGAGGTTGTGACATGAATATCTCTTTGATTATTTTGGGTTAATTCCTCAATGGAAGAGCCCAATTCTTTAGCTATAATCAAATTAGTGTTTCCTTAATTCGAGTTCTACAGTCTAGATTGTGGGAAATTAGGATATGGAAATCATGATCTAACCATGGTGACCTAGTAGAAAAAGATCATGTAGTTAGATATTATCTGACTTAAAAGAGCGCTATAAGCTTTGCTGAAGCACCAAATCAACTGAGCGTTAAATCCACATTGATCCTTAAGATGAATTCTAAATTAGCACTAAGTGTAAATTCAACGCCTAATAAAGAAGATATTAGGAACAATTTGTTCACTTTCGGGTTGGCTACTACATCTGGAAAGATATATTCCCAAATAATGAGGGGTAGCACGAATGAAAGGGAAGCGATCGAGGGAATGTTCCTAAAATACATACTAAGGGTAGGAAACGACGTTTTGGTACATCTCATAGGTAAAGGCTATTTAATGTCGTCTACAAAATAAATTATGAAATGATTGAGGATCTCTGTGACTATAATTACTACTACGGTTACTCTTATAATAATAGAAGTATATTCGAAGACTATATATAATTAGAGAGTCATTGTTTCTAATGAAGGCGGTGAAAGTTTATGATATTTTAAATCTCATTGTGTAGATAGCATTTTAAGTGTTTAGAAGTGATAAAATCTCATTGTCATCAAAATGTGTGTTTAGAAATGATAATTAATCTCACTATTATCAAAATGTGTAATGATTCCAAGATAATGAAGATACATGTGTGGCGATCAAACGAAGTAGTAAAATAATATAAAGATTAATTAAGGTTACATGTTTAAGTCGTCAATAAGGGAATTTATACATAAATATTTTGATTACTCTTTTGAAAAAAATTGTCTACTTGTTTAAGTTAGGACAAATTCAAGCTTACGAGTTAGAAAATTGATGGAAACAAGGTTATGAGTGTACGAACTCACTGAAAAATTACAAAGTAGAATGTTATTTTAAGAAATGTGTAAAAATATTTTCCTGAAAGTTGATTACCAATCTGTAATGTGAAAGATGTATACTGAAAACCTGGTTGTCCTTGTGAATTGTATTAGTTTTAACACGTATATAAAACTAATGTGTACAAAGTAAACCAGTTACTGTAACCATTATTACTAAATAGTAAATCTCTGTTATCCAAATTGCGAGTTCCATAACCATACGATAGACTAGATATGGCAATATGTAGTCCACATCACCTTATGACTTTCGTCACCCTTGAACCTTTCGGTTTGGCTGTAGCTAGCAGCCAGGTGTGGGGTAGTCAGTCCCATATAGATCTATACACTCAAGTCACGCTCCCTATCTAAGAGATTCTGGTTACGGGTGCGGTCCTTCACTCGCGTATCTCTGTGGAGTGTTCTCTAAGGGCGTGTCTCCAATTGATAGGGATAACAAATTTACTAGTACTAACGCAGAAAGATCAAATGACGATTCTCCACTCGCGTATCTCAGTGGAGTGTTACCGAGGACAAAAACAATATACTAAGTTTCATGTTCAAATTTCAAATGTTATGCTTTTAACTATTATAATGTGGAAACCATTTGTGAAAAATATAAAGTACAACATTTTATAATGTTTTTCACAAATAATATGGTAATGTGTTCTGCAAGTTCATACTGTTATCAAATATGATTATCAGTGTGAAAAGCATATGTAATATGAAACACAACACATTTAAAACAAGTTTTGAGTACAAGTATTCCTTGTACTTTGCTTGTATTCTCCCCCTGAAAACAGTGGAAAACATTGAAAAAGGGTAGGGGTATGAACTCTCCAGACGAGAAAATGCGATGGTTTGGATGCTAAATGTCGGTTTGGGGCTTATTAACGTGCGAGGTTCCTATGTAATTTGAAATGATATACAAATATATCTAATTAGAATTTAATTCACTAATTAGATGTGATTATACACTCCAATACAAGAAAACACTTCAAATTAAGTGTTTGGAGTGACCCGGGTGACATCTACGGATGTATAGTTCTTGGATAATGTTTTTACTCTTCAAGAGTAAACTCCTCGTGGAGTTTTCGGCCCTAAGACCAACTCCACATGAGTTCATGGCCGTGAACTCATAGATGAGGGTTTTATGGTGTCAAATGGTCAATTAACACTTGAGGGATGATGTTAGGTTTGGTTCTAGAGCATTGGAAAGGGATTAAACCACCAAATGGACCACTTAAAGGAGTTTACGACAGTAAACTAGGGGTTTACGGCCGTAAGCTCCCCCATATCCATTTCGTATATGATTTGGTGGTGTAAGGTCAATCACATGTGATTTAAACACATTTTACCAATAAAGGGGTGAATTTAGGGCATCATTTGACATGTGTTTATGAGTTTACGGCCCAGGAACCCATCCTTGGGGGGTTTACGGCCGTAAGCTCCTAAAGGGAAGGATTTTTTCATGCTTAAGGCCCCTAAATCGATTGTGGTTGATCCTAGAATTTAATCCAAGGCTACTGGTGTGTTTAAGTGGCATTTAAACACTTGAAATTGAGTTTACTCCCCAAAAGTTAAGTTTAAGGTATTCTACATCCATTCCATTAAGCCATCTAGCCATATCTAAGCTCCAAAGGTCGATTGGAAGGGTCTTTGGGCTCCAAAACCCATTTTATATGAGTTCACGACCTAGGAATGTTCTAGGGCCGTAAACTCACGATAATGGTCCTATTCCATAGTTTGACCACGAATTTGGAAGCTAGAGAGGTTGTACAACAAGTTAGGAAGGTTACCTTGATGAAATGGAGCTTTAATTTGAAGATTTTCGACCTTAAGTTTGGATTGAGGAGAGAGGTTAGAGAGAGAGAGTAGTGAGAGAGTGCAAAAGCTTCAAATGGAAGGTTAATTCACTTTAAATATGTTCCAAGTTCGGGACACGGTGGAATTCTACCCGATACTGACGTTAGACGTGACTTTTGGTCGCACCCGATTAAGTTGCCGTAACCCGGTATGGTCGATTCTAAATATTTTCTGGTTACTAATATGGGGTGATAATATGAGTTCTAAACGCGTTAGGACACCCATGAAGTCATAATAGAAATCCCACATTTATGACTTAACTTAATGACGTAAACGGAAGTGAAATTGAAAACGACGAATGTATTAACGAAAAGGGGTTACAAATAACGGAAAGAATTTCGGGTTGTCACAATATGATAAAATGTATAATTGAATATATCAAAGTTGACTAAATCAAAGGTATGCCTCATGATTATACACGTATTAATTGCTCAAAGCGAATGGGTAGACTTCTAGTCTTAATGTATACGAACATGATACCAAGAGAAGAAAAATAAAAGAAACAAAGTTAGACAATGTATAATGTTATTATTGTGGGCGTGCGAGATCTAAAATAAGAAGGAGAGCAAGAAATCAATTTCGGTGGAAAGAAAAAGAAAGGTAGCGTCGACAACTATTGCTATTGTTAAAATTATAAGAACAATACCTATATGTAGATTTAAAACCAGGTTGAGATATATTTGAAACTTCATTATTTGATGTACATTGATGATTAAATAGACACGTGGGAGTTTTAACGTGTTTGCTAAGGATTGCTAAAAATTCATAAGTTATCTATTAAGTTAAACTCCATTTGTGAAAAAAGAAGAAACACTACAAATGGTAATTAAAAATATGATAGCGTTGACATCTTAGACTAGAGTACAACAATGGTTAAAACGGACAAGGTAAAGACTTAACATATTGAGATGAATAGTTGTGCATCGTCGAAAGTGCGTCATTGGAAGTTTAAAAGTGAAGAATAAGTTTTCAAATGCTATAAATTTTAAAAAATTTATAGATTATAAAACTATATTGAAGCAAAGTACACAAATAAGGTATGTTTTGAAATACAAGCATTAGAGATGTCTTATAAACATGTTTGAAGTAGAAATTTGCATAAATATCATGTTGGGTTTTGAGAAAACACATTCAAGTAAATTACAATGCCTAAATGAGAAAGCTGTTAAAAGTGTCAAAACACAAGTGTTTTGAAGATTCGATGAAACTTTTTCACAAAATATGAACTTCAATGTCATATGTTTAAGTTTTATAGCATAGAGTTTAAACACTTTTATAGAAGAAAATGTTTCTAAGTTTTTCGAAAACGTGTCAAAATGGTAAGCAAAGATTAAAATGGTTTATATGCCCTTAAAAGCAAAAGATAAAGACAACACCAACCATAGTATTAAAAAGCATTACAAATTTACAATAGGTTTGAACAACTTTAAAAAAAAAATTACAATATGAATTGAAATACAACACATGCGCATGCTCCTAAAAGTGATGTGTCTCTACTTGCCCTTTACTAGATGATTCCTGCAAAGCATGTAAAACGAGCGTCACTATAAAAATAGTTGGTGAGTACTCACATATTTAAAAATAATATTAGTTTCATCAATTGAGCTCAAATTTCTGATAATAGTTTCCAAAATGGAAATATATTCCAAAAATGAGTAAATAAGTTTGCATAAACAAAGTTTGTTGTCATCATGAGAAATGAAGTATGTTGCCCAAATGAGATGTAATGTTCATATTCTCATGGAAAATAAAGCTTCCGTAAATAGAAATATATTGCAAATATGAGTAAATAAGTTTGCGTAAATAAATTTTGTTGTCATCATGAGAAATGAAGTATGTTGCCCAAATGAGATGTAACGTTCATATCTCATGGGAAATAAAGTTTCCATAAATAGAAATATATTGCAAATATGAGTAAATAAGTTTGCGTAAACAAAGTTTGTTGTCATCATGAGAAATGAAGTATGTTGCCCAAATGAGATGCAACGTCTATATTCTCATGGGAAATAAAGTTTCCATCAATAGAAATATATTGCAAAAACGAGTAAGTAAGTATGCATAAACAAAGTTCGATGTCATCTTGAGAGATAAATTATGTTGCACAAATGAGATGGAATGTTCATATTCTCATGGGATATAAAGTTTCCATAAATAGAAATATATTGCAAAAAAATTAGTAAACAAGTTTGCATAAACAAAGTTCGTTGTCATCATGAGAGATAAAGTATGTTGCCTAAATGAGATGCAACGTTCATATTTTCATGGGAAATAAAGTTTGTTGCTAAAACGAGATACAAGGTTCGTATGTGCATAATGATTATACCATGAGTTCACAACCCAAGCCTAATGACCGAGGGTGATCTCTTCTATATCTATCGCTAACATAGGGAAATATGGGAAAATGCACTCAACAGAATCGTGAGAGTGAGGAGTTCTCTACCTCCTAATAGCGCTATCCATAAAAACGATAGGCTCAAATGAATTAATGAGTTGTGTGAACTGATTCCAGGGACTTAAAGGCGATAACGCCTCATGAATTAACAATAGCACACACATACATAACAACATATAACAACCAAGTTTGATACAATTCAAATTAAATACAATGGACATAAATAGTTTAGGACATGCTATTTCACCCCAAAACATAAAAACCGAAAATAGTGGGAGTCTTGAATACTCACAAATTGGAAAATATGTCAACCAAGTTTGATACGAGTCAAAATAAATACAACGAGCATAAATAGTTTACGACATACTTTTCCACCCCAAAACATAAAAACCGAAAATAGGGGGAGTCGTTAATACTCACAATGCATTGAAATGATGCAAATGGTGCCTTGAACTACGTTCCACTTGTACCACTACCGATTCCTAAAATAATGGTATCCGCTAGTGAATCTCTAATCGAAATCTAACACTAGTATACTTACTACTACAATAGAATTATCTCAATATTGTGTAAAAATTAATATTGATAACTTACAAACATATTTCTATGAAAATTAAATTTCAATGAATCAATTGTTATATAACAATTTAAGTGGAAAATTCCCATTATTGAAATGTTAATATTTTAACATTTTAAGAGGTGTTCCAATGGTTAAATATTCAAAAACTAAATCATTTGGTTCAAAACTTTCCCAAACTTTGCATTTCAGTTTTAAAAGTCAAAGACCTTAAGATAAATTTTCTTGAACTTTTGATTTGTCTAATTATTTTTTACCATTTAATTCCTTGAATAATCATAAAATCATGGAAAATAAGTAAATTATCATGAAAAATTCTTACAATTTTTGTGTAACTGTTTTACAGTGTAGATAATATGGGAAAAATATCGATATTTCTTTTCAAAAAGTTTAACAGATTTTTTTTTTGATTTTTGTGTATTTATTCTATAAAAATAGAAATAAATATATAACTGTTTCAAAAATTCACCAAACTTTTTTTACAAGTGTTATCGCACATACTTAAGTTGGGAAAAATATAAAAATGGATTTATAAACTGTTTAACCCAATTTTGTGATTTTTATGTATTTAAGTGTATTAAATCTTGGGAAAATAGAAGAAAAATAGCATACAGAAGAGACAAATCATCAACACTTTTATGTAGCATCATAATACATTTTAAGAGTTTCTTGTAAATTTTCATGAAGATGAGTAAAACTATTTTTCCTGCTTCTAATCCATTATAATCACAAAAATCATGGAAAAATAGATATACATTTTGAAAAATTCCCAAAATATTTTTATGAATCTTAAACATAAGGTAGGAGCCGCGGAAAATAAGAAATAATATGTTCACATTCCCTAAAGTGGTTTTATGATTTATTTGAGCTAAATAAAAAGAAAATTAATAACCATATTAACAGTAACAATAATTGATGAAACTTCATGAGAGTTGTTTATTAATGTAAGGGATCGTCCACAAATACTTATAGAATTTATTTACTAGTCTAAGTATTTTATATGCTTTAACACTCTATTTTCTTATTATATTCATGTAAAAATGAATAAAATATATATTGAGCTCAAAATTTCCAGAATGCATCTTCAAACAATTTAAGAACTATAAAAAATCTTTTTCTTATTTATGATGTCGAAAACTATGCCTAATGGCTCAAACAATTATAGAGAAAACTTCGTTCTTGTGATTGTGGTAAAGATTATTGATGTTAGTTTGAGAATTTTTGCAACATGTTCCAAAGACTTTTGAATCATGATATTTTTGTACCTCTTAACAAATGATGTTAAGTGCTCAAATTTATTTTTCATAGATTTTTAGTGAGGAATAAGACCTTTGAACATGCAATACAAAACTAGTATTCACAAAAAGGTGTTCTTTAAGCAACAGTTTTGTAAAAATTGATAAAAATAGAAATATTGAAAATTTCCATTGAGGGCAGATGGGTTTGAAAACTAATTCAAAATATTATATTTCTGAAAAAGAATCTCGAATTCTGGATAAGAAATGAGTGAGATATGGCAGTTTGAAATCAGGTAAAGAAATATGGCAGATTGCATGCATGATGATTGGTTAGAAATCATGATAAACTCGTATTATAGTCATGTTTCCAGAGATCAAAAGATTAAATCTTATCAAAATGTATACATGCATTTATGAACAAGTTTTTTTTTCTCAAAAACTCTTAACTTGAGTTTAATGTTTTAATCCTTAAAATTGATTTTTTCACTAAGATCATGAACATGCAACCTTGTTTATCATACATGCATGGTGTTAAAACACATCCATCATGTTCTAAAAACCATTTTAACAAAAGTAAAACAATTTTGAAGAAGATGAAAAGTAGAATTCGGTTTTTGAAGTAAAATGCAGATGCATGGCTTAAATCATTGGCTTAACATAGGTTTGATCTTAGATTTTCACCATTTCTAATACATGCAACATGTTTTGGTGAGAAACTACAAGCATTAAAATCAAATATTGTTTACAAGCAAAAATAATGCCTTAGAACATCAAGATAGAAGTGAAAAATGCTAAAAATTTGGAGAAAAAAAATTAGAGAGAAGGTAGAGAGAGTTTTCTATAGAGCGAAAGAAGAGAGATGTGTGTATGTTGGAGAATGAGAGTGGGAGAGGGAGATATGAGGAGGGAGAGAACGAAATTTAGGGGATAATACCCCTTTCTCATTCATTTTCTTTTATAAAATTTAATTTCTTTTATAAAATATCTCAGTTTTTATATAAAATCTGCACTAAAATTAAATTTTTATTCATAAAACCTTGATTTTTTATTTATAAATTAAGGGTAAATGTTAATGAGTTGAATTTTATTTTCCTTGAATGCGTTTTCTTAATTTTAATTATTATAAGATCATATTATGTGGTTCATAACTATTTTTATATAACTTTTAGGGTTAAATTTTATAAATTTAGGTTTTTAAGGTATTTAGGGTTTTTGAGAGTTTGTAAATCTTTAGATATGAAAATCAATAGAATATTTGAGACTTCAAATTATCTTATGTTATTATAACTCTTGTATAGTTATAAATAATGTTTGTAACTTATTTTATCGGTTTATTGGCATTCTATGTAGTGGTTTCCACATTCAAGTGAAATTAAGGAATCTAGTATACTAGTCATAGTTTTCAACTTTGACTTAAGTTTCTATGAGACTTGGACCTAATTTATACCACTAGATCAAGTGCATGATGTGTATATAGTTCATGAAAAGGTGATCGAGTCAAAGAGTGACCCGGATATGGATAGTCCCTATAGTTAAGTAGTTATAGAATTCACATATCAATGTGAAATCTAAGTACACTATCCATTGTTTCTAATTGATTCCAAGTTTCTATTAGGTTATAACTTACCTTCTAGTTACTAAGTATAGTGAGTGTCAGGCCTATACGTGCAACTAAGTTTCTCAATTCTAGAACCGACTCGAATTTTGACGGTTGTCACAGTCTCCCCCGGTTGAAAGAATTTTTCCCGAAATTCAATTCGTGACGTCTTCTATTAGAACTCAGCCAACTACAATTGTATAGTTGGAGAGGTTGTGACATGAATAGATCTTTGATTATTTTGGGTTAATTCCTTAAGGGAAGAGCCCAATTCTTTAGCCATAATCAAATTAGTGTTTCCTTAATTCGAGTTCTACAGTCTAGATTGTGGGAAATTAGGATCATGGAAATCATGATCCAACCATGGCGACCTAGTAGAAAAAGATCGTCTAGTTAGATATTATATGTCTTAAAAGAGCGCTATAATTTTTACTGAAGCACCAACTGTACTGAGTGTTAAATCCACATTGATCCTCAAGATGAATTCTAAATTAGCACTAAGTGTAAATTCGACGCCTAATAAAGAAGAGATTAGGAACAATTTGTTCACTTCCGGTTTGGCTACTACATCATGAAAAGATATATTCCCAAATAAGAAGGGGTAGCACGAATGAAAGGGAAGCGATCGAGGGAAAGTTCCTAAAATACATACTAAGGGTAGGAAATGAAGTTTTCGTACATCTCAGATGTAAAGGTGTAACATCCAAAAATTCAAGCCCGAAAATTGCATTTTCAAATCAACAATTCCCTAAACATTTTTACCAAAATATTGTCGAATAAACATCACATCACAAAGTCATATTGTTGTGTCCAAAAACTATAACGTCAAAAGTAATAAAATCAGAGTACAGTCCCAAAAACTCATTGCGGAAATCCATGTGTGTATGATGCGCTGCTACACCGCCGACTCCTTCCCCTTCGACGAAGAGGTACCTGAAACCAAAACCAAAAATGTAAGCACAAAGCTTAGTGAGTTCCCCCATCATACCACATACCATACAATATCGTCGGTATCTTTCAACCGGTAACCTTTATCTGTATCTTTCAACCGGTAACCAACATCGGTATCTTTCAACCGGTAACCAACATCGGTATCTTTCAACCGGTATCCGTCATCGGTATATTTCAACCGGTAACCTACATCTGTATCTTTCAACCGGTATCCGTCATCGGTCTCTTTCAACCGGTAACCCACATCAGTATCTTTCAACCGGTATCCGTCATGGGTATCTTTCAACCGGTATCTGGGGACTATTTTACCCCCTACCACTAGCATACTGTCTACAGATATAAACGTACAGTCAGACATATCCGGGTACTGACCTACCCTTGGGTCCTACGGACCAATGTTAGGGAAACTAATCCCTACTATACACATAACATATCATATAGATAAATCTCATAACCAGACCAAGATAATTATCACAAAGACCATTATCTTCTAAGTACCCCTTTTTGGTGGGCCGGCATTGTGGCCTTAGACCCACCCATACTGGAAGGTAACTCACCTCAATGTCATGCAGTGTTTGAATTATCCTCGGCACACAAGTCGACTCCCTTCGACTCCTCGATCCCTACACGATAACCTTCAAGTCAACACACAACAAGTACAACCTTAAACAGGGTCAGTGCAAGTCTAGTTAAATTCAACTTCAAGTTGAATCGACTCGCCGAGTTGGTCCGTTAGCTTGCCGAGTCCCTCAACCTTTACTCGTCCTCAACCATGACCTGACTCGTCGAGTTGGGCCGTCAACTTGACGAGTTCCTCTCTCATATGAACATCACATGAAACTTATCTGACTCGCCGAGTTGATGAACAACTCGTCGAGTTCCCCTTCATCTAACGAACAAGTTATGTCCTCGACTCTCCGAGTTCAAGAACAACACGTCGAGTTCATCTTCATCCTTAAGAAGATTGCCTTGGACTCGCCTAGTGTCACACCCCAAAACCAAGAATGGCGGAAACGTTCTGGGGCGGAGGACGTCATGTAAAGTATCTCAACACAATATAACAGTAAATAAGCAAACAACATCATCCATTGCATTAAATATATAATTTTAATACAAGTGTGTTCTGTACAGTTATAGACACCAAAAAGTAAATTAAAATAATTAGATGAGTCTTGAATGCGCTCCATCTTCTCAAAAGCTGGCATCGGTACCTGTCTACTGTCGACCTAAGAATACAAGTTATTTAGAAAAAGTTTATCAGCATTAAGTTGGTGAGTTCATAAGTATTTTAGTGTCGGTGTTTGTTATCAAAACGTTTGAACATGGTTTTATGTATGAGTTTGTAAAAGGTATGTAAATGTTTGTAAGTGTTTGTGAAAGTTTGAATCTCCTAGAAAAAACTATATTTTCTATTAAAGTAGACTTCTACCAAGGCGTGACTGTTTCATATGTTCATTTGTTGTAAAAGTGTGTAATTTCCCAAGTGTAACTATCATTAACCAAATATAGTTTATACATTAATGTTTCAGTGAAATAATCATTAAATATATGTAAAGGGTAAATTATTGTAGTATTGTAGTGTTGTATTGTAGGAACTACTGCTGTACTAACTACCTTAAACCAGATTTATATTAAGGTATCATGTGATTAATTGTACCATACTATCGACTTGATAAACAACGAAAAATGTAGGTCGTAAAAAGAAATGACGTTTGGCACCCGCAAACCTGCAGGTCCGGCTGTAGCTACCAGCAAGGTGTAGGATAGTCAATCCAGTATAGATCTATACGCAAACTCACGCTCTCCCTTCAAGAGACTTTGGCTACAACACGGGCCATGACATTGAAGTCATGCTCCGATACGGATCACAATGGTTAATGTATTCATGTATATGTAATGTAATGTTACTCGTTCTAGTATCGTTGTATATGTTCTCTTTCTAGTATAGTTGTATATGTTCTCCTTCTAGTATAGTTGTATATGTTCTCTTTCTAGTATAGTTGTATATGTTCTCTTTCTAGTATAGTTGTATATGTTCTCCTTCTAGTATAGGTTTATATGTTCTCTTTCTAGTATAGTTGTATATGTTCTCTTTCTAGTATAGTTGTATATGCTCTCTTTCTAGTATAGTTGTATATGTTCTCTTAGTAATAAGTATTGACTCATGAATGAACTGACTCATTGATCTAGTAATAGTATAAGTATGATCCTGTGTTACCCCGATGGTAACTTTCTAATGATGTAACTAGTACGTATAAATACGGAAGAACTTTTATGACTATATATGTACACATGATGTATAATTAATATTGAACCGACCTTCGGACGGCTACCCGATAATCTACCAGACCACATCCAAATCGAGGAAGAGGAAATAGGGCGGACGGCCTTCCTAAGCCTTTTAAACATTACTTATATAACTATACATATACAGGCATTCAATTTATAATAAGTATAACAAAGGTTAAGTATACGCATTTGATAAGTAAAAGAGTTTGTGAAACAGTTTGAAGTAAAAGAGTTTGAATAGTAATAAAATCATTGGTTTTGTAGTTATTAATCACATGTGATTGATGTAATAACTATAAGTATTCAACTTGTATTCTCCCCCTATTAAAGCATTTAAACCATTTAAAAGTATTTCAAAGTTTTGTTAAAGGGGTATGAACTCACTTGTGGTGAGTGGATTGGATTGAAGTGTCGGGTACGGTGCTGGGTCACAAATGAAGACTTGTACACACGCACGAGCCTAGTTATCATATAATGAACATATATATAACTAATTACCCAATGTATAACTAATAAATTATGTTGGGACACCCTAGAACATGAAAACACTTTGTTTCAAGTGTTAAAGATCACAAGGATTGCATCCGAGTGTTGGTAGGGCAAAACTAGTGTGTTTGGAGTCCAAGGGTAAACTCCCTTGGAGTTTACGGTTTTGATGGTCAAGACCTAAGGAGTTTACGGCAGTAAACTCTAGTCTAAATGTCTAAGTGTTGTGTTGTGGTTTAGCAAGCCTTTTGAAGCAATTCTACTAAGTGGTTTGGCCTTTGGAAGGGACTAGGGCAACAAAACACCTCCTTTGAGGAGTTTATGGCCTAATGGCATTTTCCTTTGGGTTTACTACCATAAATCCTTATGGATAAGTGTATTGCCATGTTTCAAGTCCCTAACACAATTAGGTAAGTGTATGTGCTATTTTCTAAGCCTAAGGAATGAAAATAACCCATTTAGACACACTTTAGGGTGTTAACGGTTTTGGGAGATCCCCAAACCGTAAACACCTATAAATGTTGGATTTTTGTGTTTTTCAAGGCTTAGATATGTCAAAGGAAGGTTTAATTAATTCGTGGAAGGCTTAAACATCAAACTAGGGCTTAGATAAGGACTTAGGCACACTTTGGTGCACTTTATGGTGTTTACGATCCAAGCATCTCCTTGGACCGTGAACACCTATATCCTTGTGTTCTTGAAAATTTTTCTTGATATTCAAATGTAATACTAGCTTAAAATCACTCAAGGATGAAAGCACTTATTATTAGAAGGCTTGATTTGAGCTAAAAGGCCAAGAACACTTAGTGTGTGTTCTTGGTGTTTTGGAAATCTAGTCAAAATACATATATGGTTGGATGATTAGATGTATGAACACTAGATTAAGTGTTTTACTAACTTAAAAAGGTTAGAACACTTACAAGATTGAAGATTTGGAATTAAATCTTGGATGGTATTTGAGAGAGTATTTGGAGTTTACTCTTTTGACATTTTGGGGAGTAAACAAAATAACTAGACTTTTTGGGGAGTAAACTCATACATAGGTATGAGTTCACGGTTTTGGGTGATTTCTCAACCCAAAACATAAAAGTTTGGTCGGGTGATTCTAATACGCGAAGTGTTTGTGGTTTTTGAAATTTAAAACCCGAGACGACACTTTCTTTCACCCGTTCGTTTAAAAATAATATTAAAATAATCAAACGAACTTTATATTTCTTAAAAATAAGAAATAATTACATTAACTTATGATATGAAGTGGTTGACTTTTAGGGTTTGACCGAATGGAAATTCCGGGTTGTCACACCGAGTCTGTTCTAGCACTCGTCGAGTCCCATGAACTCCAGGTCTAAAATCACGTCCAATACATTGGGTAAAACTTTATGTCCGATTACAACCCTTCTAACACTCAACTAGGTTCCTTTGACCCTCAACGAATATGGTCTCAAAGCCTCGGACTTGTCGAGTCCCAAGAACGGACTCGCCGAGTCAGTCATGTCCGCACTATAAATCCTTGATTTCTAATGTACAACCTTTGATCAAAAGATAGATCCAAGCTTCTATAATCGATCTAGCACGTAAAGTTACAAACATTACGTTCTTGCATGGGACTTTGAGCTCAAAAATACATAAAACAAGATCTTAAGATGCATGGGGCCTTTCATGGGTGCAAAAGTCACTCAAATCTGCCTAGTGGCCCCTTAAACGATGTGATTCAGAAGCTTTAACCTCCAACCATGTTTGTAAACATGGTTGGCCACCAAAAATGGCTTGTAAAAGCCCTAAATCTCCCCAAAGAGGGATCTAACAAATTAATGAGCACGGTTACAACTTTTTACCTCCAATGAGCTATAGAAGGTGCACAAGCTCGTGTTCCCTTGGTTTCTACTTGTTTCCTCAAGCTTTTCTCCTTCCTTCTTAAGACCACAGGCACCATAATCCACCAACAAGGCTTAGATTGCTTCAATAACGGCTAGGGTTTCAATGAGAGGCGTTTTGGGAGCATAAGGGACAATATGGGCGTCATATCATTCCTTAAATAGGGTGTAAACCCTCAGATTAGGGTTTTTGTCCAAATTATACCTACTCGCCGCGTCCGGGACCTGAATCGTCGAGTTCATCACTTAAGTCTCACGTTCCGTCCCGCTTCTACTCGGCGAGGTCCTTCAACTCGCCGAGTCCAAGGAAAAAATGCAAAATACATAGATAAAATAAAAAGAAGAGTGTACCAAGAATCAGGTGCTACAGATCTTCCCCACTTAATTTAGACTTCGTCCACGAAGTCTGAAACAGCTCCGGGTAGTGCTCCATCATCTCGTCCACCGGCTCCCAAGTCCATTCTGAGCGCTTCCGGTGCTGCCATTGCACCATCACAAGTTCCACTCTCTTGTTCCTCAGATCCTTTGATTTCCGGTAGAGGATCACCATAGGTAGCTCAATGTAGTTCAGGCTGCCGTCGACCTGAATATCCTCCAAGGGCACAACTGCTGAGTCGTCGACCAAGCACTTTCGCAGCTAGGAAACGTGGAAAGTGTTGTGGATCAAACTAAGTTCGGCTGGAATATCCAGCCTATACGCCACCTTGCCCACCCGGACTATAACCCTAAACGGTCCAATGTACCTGGGTCCCAACTTGCCCTGTTTCCTAAATCGGTTAACGCCCTTCCATGGCGACACCTTCAGGAGAACCATATCCTTGAACTCGAATTCCAGGTCTGATCGGCACTTATCGGCATAACTTTTCTGCCAACTCTGAGCAGTCTGAAGCCTGCTTCGGACCTACTGAATCCTCTCTGTCGTCTTGAGCACTACTTCGGTGCTCCTCATTACCCTCTGGCCAACCTCGCCCCTATATATCAGGGTCCTGCACTTCCTCCCGTACAACAACTCGAAGGAAGGACGATCGATACTCGTATGATAACTATTGTTATAGGAGAACTCCACCAAAGGGAGGTAGGTATCCCAACTACCTCCGAAGTCTAACATGCATGCTCGCAGCATATCCTCCAGAGTCTGGATGGTCCGCTCGCTCTGACCATCCGTGAGAGGGTGAAAGGCGGTGCTAAAATGCAGACGAGTACCCAGTTCGTCGTGAAACTTTTTCCAAAACCTGCAAGTGAACCGCACATCTCTGTCTGAAATCACCGACACAGGCACCCCGTGCCGTGCCACCACCTCTGTGATATAGATGTCGGCCAACTTCTCGGCCGAGATGCTCTCCTAAATCAGAATAAAATGAGCACTCTTGGTCAATTGATCAACGATGACCCAAATCGAATCCACCCCTCGCGCGGTCCTGGGAAGCTTTGTGATAAAATCCAGCGTCATGTCCTCCCATTTCCACAGCGGAATGTCCAGCGACTGCATCTTGCCATGTGGACTCTGGTGCTCGGCCTTGACCTTCCGCCAGGTCAAGCACCGCTCCACGTACCATGCTAAATCCCATTTCATGCAGGGCCACCAATAGTCCAGGAGAAGATCCCTATACATATTCATTGCCCCGGGATGAATGGAGAATCAAGATTTGTGCGCCTCCTTCATCAGAACCTGGCGCACACCCCCGTGGTACGACACCCACACCCTACGGTGTAGTGTCAATAACCCTCGGCTGTCATAGTCGGAGGAGGAAACATGCCCCACAATCTGATCACTCTTTTGATGTTCCTCCTTCATAGCCTCCTGTTGGGCCTCCCGAATCCGCTCCAAAAGCGGAGTCACCACTGTTATCCTCAGATAGATATCCCTGATCAGCGCTGCCTTGCAGCTAAACATATTGGCCACTACATTAGCCTTTCCCGGTTGGTAAAGGATCTCGCAATCGTAATGTTTTACCACATTAAGCCACCGACGCTGCCTCATATTCAGATTTGGCTGGTCCATGAGATACTTCAGGCTCTTGTGGTCCGTGTAAATTGTATAACGAACCCCATATAGGTAATGACGCCAAATCTTGAGGGCAAACACAACAGTTCCAAGCTCCAAATCATGTGTTGGGTAATTCGCCTCGTGAGGCTTCAGCTGCGTCGAAGCGTAAGCAATGACATGCCTTCTCTGCATCAATATTGCGCCCAAACCCGAGATAGATGCATCACAGTACATGAAGAAATCCTCCATGCCCTCTGGCAGGGCCAAGATTGGCGCCTCGCACAACGTTTGCCTCAATGTCTCAAATGCGGCCTGCTGCTCAGGCCCCGACGAAAAACCACGACCTTCCTCATTAGCCCGGTCAGGGGTACGACTATCTTGGAGAAATCCTGGATGAATCTCCGATAGTAGTCGGCTAACCTTAGGAAACTCCGAATCTCAGATGGAGACTTCGCAACGTTCCATCTCATCACGGCCTCCACCTTGGCCGGATCTACTGAAATCCCGTTCTGCTTGACAAAGTGCCCAAGAAATTGCACCTCGCACAACCAAAACTCACACCTGGAGAACTTAGCATACAAGTTCTCCCTCCTCAATCCTCAGGAGTGGGTAACGGTTCTTCACCGTTACCTTATTCAATTCCCGATAATCTATACACATCCGGTGCGACCTATCCTTCTTCTTCACAAACAAAATCGGGGCTCCCCAGGGTGAACAGCTTGGTCTAATGAATCTCTTGTCTAACAGCTCCTGCAGCTATGTAGAGAACTCCTGCATCTCAGTAGGAGCCAACCGATACAATGCCTTGACTATTGGAGCCGCAACAGGGACCAAGTCGATTCTGAATTACAAGTGCCTCTCTCGAGGTACCCCGGGAAACTCCTCGGGGAATTCGTCCTCAAACTCCCGTACTACGGGCACATCGCCCACCGTCGCCCTACCCGCCTCCCGAGTATCCATAATATAGGCGACATAACCTGCGCAACCCTGTCGAAGGTAGCGCCTAGCCCTCGCTATTGAACATAAAGTTGGTCCTTGTTGTGGCCTTTCGCCCTAAACCACCTGCTCTCCCCCACTGGGGGCCCTAATCCGCACTGACTGTTGCATGCAATCGATCACTGCCCCGTTGGGGCTCAGCCAGTCCATACAAATAATGACTTTGTTCCCCTGCAAAAGTATGGGAACCAAGTCCACCAGATAACGTTCCTCGAACAGCCTCAAAACAAAATCCTAGTAGACCTCCGATGCTCGTACCGACCGGTCGTCCGCAATCTAGACCTCTAGAGGGCAATCCAACATGCCTGAAGACTCCAAAAACTTCTTACTAAGCGCAAGAGAGACAAATGATCGAGTGGCACCCGATTCAAACAACTCGTGAACTGGGATACCATTCACATGGAATGATCCTAAGCAAGGCACATAATATAGCAAAATCACAGCGACATAACATAAAAGCATAAAATAAGAAATCATACCCGTCACCACATTGGGTGCAGCGCGTGCCTCCTTGGTGGTCAGCTGAAATGCTCGGCTCCTAACCACTGGAGCCTCCACCTTGGCCTTCCGGCCATCCACAACCCGTGCTGTCGCTTAAGTCGGTGCCACTGCCGGCGCCGCTACTGCTGTCAATTTAGGGCAATTGGCCTTTTTATGGCCCTTTTGATTCCAATGATAGAAAATCATGTCAGATATCTTAATCGCAGGAGTAGAGGTAGTACAGTCTCTGCCAAAATGTCCAACCCTTCCGCACTTATAGTAGCCTGAACCTTGCCCAGTGCGACAAGCTCCCTCGTGTGACCGTCCGCATTTCCCACAGCGGTCCCGCACTGACTGGCCTTTCGGCCAACCATCGGATCCCTTGGGCTTCTTCCCTGAAGCCCCCATCATCATCCCCTCCGCTGCCTTCCTCTTCTGGATGTGCTCCAGATCAATCTCCCTTTCCCTAGCCCTGGCAATCATGGAATCCAGGGTAGGGCAAGCTGAGAAACTGACATGCTCTCGGATGTCAGCTCGTAGCATGTCATGGTAGCGGGTCCTCTTCATGTCCTCATCACCCGCATACTGGGGCACCAGCAATGCCCTCTTCCGGAACTTGGCGGTGATCTCCACCACAGTCTCCGTAGTCTGTCTCATATCCAAGAACTCCCTGACCAGCTGCTGAATCTCCACAACTGGCGCAAACTCGACCATGAATCTGGTCACAAAGTTTGCCCAGGTCATAGCCTCAACAGCCGAGGCTCCCAGAGAGTCACCAACCGACTCCCACCAATCTCTGGCCCTGTCTCTCAAACACCCTGCAAGGAAATGGACCCTCGACCCTTCCTGGCAGAAGCTCGTCAGCTATGCAGACTCGATCACTACGAGCCATCGCCTAGCAGCAATGGGATCCTTCACCCCATGGAAATCTGGCACACCACTCCCTCTAAAGTCCTTAAAGGAGAGTGTGTGGCCCGGACTGGCTGGTCGTAATGTCACTCCTGAATGCCCTGAGGTGTTCCTCCATCAGCTCGACGATCCATTCCTTGATCGACCCGAAGATAACCGGCATTGCATCAAGGATACCCCTCGTGATCTCAGACGCGATGAAATTGTGTAACCCATCATCAACATGCTCGGATCCAGCACCCGAGCCCAATCCTGACTAGGATCCTGAACCTCCTACTCCATGTCGCATGACCACCATTCTGAAAATAAACATACGACTGTTAGGGTCACATATACCTCTTAGAGGTCTCATACGCTTCCCAAGTTTCTAGGTTCCATCTAGGCCCTCCTTGATTTGAGTACGGGTCATCTGCTTTCAGTAGTACGGGCCCATACTACCTTCCACATCTACCCGTACTTTCCTCAATGATTTCTTTGACTTCGCCAAGTCCCTTTTACCGATACCCTTTCCACTGTTCTCATCCTAGGCTTCCCTAGGGAACTTTCCGACCTACTCTCCGCCATCAGCTTCAGTAGGAGTACCCACCACCTCCCCCTAACTAGCTTGCGGATAATGTTACATATTCATTCCTTAGTTACTTGAAGTTGGCCAGAACCCCCATAGCACAAAGAAAGCAGCACTCGTGCATTGAGTAGCCAAACTCAGCGTAACCTACACAGACCATGCTACTGCTTGACTAATCAGTACTAGCATATGGCTCATACAATAGGCACATAAGGCATCCTTCCTAGATCCTTAGTCCTATTCCAGCATGTAGTTCTATGAATCAAACCATGTAACATAACATAATAAGTATGGGTATCTTGGGGAAAACTTACTTGAGCCCGGTCGGTCGCACGCATCACACACTTCGTATTTAAAATTTCTCAATTTAGATTTAGAAACCATTTTCCTTGAAAAATCTTTTACTCCCTCGGGTTGAGTCTAGACACCTCCGAGGGTGTGTCCGAATCCCTCAAACCAGGGCTCTGATACCAACTTGTAACATCCAAAAATTCAAGGTCGAAAATTTCATTTTCAAATCAAGAATTCCCTAAACATTTTTACCAAAATATTGTCGAATAAACATCACGTCACAAAGTCATATTGTTGTGTCTCAAAACAATAACGTCAAGAGTAATAAAATCATAGTACAGTCCCAAAAACTCCTTGGGGAAATCCATGTTTGTGTGTGATGTGCTGCTACACCACCGACTCCTTTCCCTTCGACGAAGATGTACCTGAAACCAAAACAAAAACTGTAAGCACAAAGCTTAGTGAGTTCAATCATCATACCAAATACCATACAATATCGTCGATATCTTTCAACCGGTAACCTTCATCGATATCTTTCAACCAGTAACCCACAGCGGTATCTTTCAACCGGTAACCAACATCAATATCTTTCAACCGGTATCCATCATCGGTATCTTTCAACTGGTAACCCACATCGGTATCTTTCAACCGGTATCCGCCATCTGTATCTTTCAACCGGTAACCCACATCGGTATCTTTCAACCGGTATCCGTCATTGTTATCCTTCAACCGGTATCTGGGGACTATTTCACCCCCTACCACTAGCATATTGTCTACAGATATAAATGTACAATCAGGCATATACGGGTACTGACCTACCCTTGGGCCATACGGATCACTGTTAGGGAAACTAATCCCTACTATACACATAACATATCATCCAGATAAATCTCATAACCAACACATAACCAGACCAAGATAATTATCACAAAGACCATTATCTTCTAAGTACCCCTTTTTGGTAGGCCGACATTGTGGCCTTAGACCCACCCTACTGGAAGGTAACTCACCTCAATGTCGTGTAGTGTTTGAATTATCCTCGGCGCACAAGTCGACTCCCTTCGACTCCTAGATCCCTACACGAAAACCTTCAAGTCAACACACAGCGAGTACAACCCTAAACAGGGTCAGTCCAAGTGTACTGAAAGTCAACTTCAAGTTGACCCGACTCGTCGATTTGGGCCATCAGCTCACCGAGTCCCTCAACCTTTACTCGTCCTCATCCATGACCTAACTCGTCGAGTTGGGCCGTCAACTCGACGAGTTCCTCTCTCGTATGAACATCGGATGAAACTCATCTGACTCGTCGAGTTCACCTTCATATTCATCCTTAAGAAGATTGCCATGGACTCGCCGATTCTATTCTAGCACTCTTCGAGTCCCATGAACTCCAGGTCTAAAATCACGTCCAATACATTGGGTAACTCTTTCTATCCGATTACAACCCTTCTAACACTCAACTGGGTTCCTCTGACCCTCAACGAATATGGTCTCAAAGCCTCGGACTCGTCGAGTCCCAAGAACAGACTCGCCGAGTCATTCATGTCTGCACTCTAAATCCTTGAGTTCTAATGTGCAACCTTTGATCAAAAGATAGATCCAAGCTTCTATAATCGATCTAGCACGTAAAGCTACAAAATTTACATGCTTGCATGGGACATTGAGCTTAAAAAGACATAAAACAAGCTCTAAAGATGCATGGGGCCTTTCATGGATGCAAAAGCCACTCAAATATGCCTACTGACCCCTTAAATGATGTGATTCAGAAGCTTTAACCCCCAACCATGTTTTGCAAACATGGTTGGCCACCAAAAATGGCTTGGAAAAGCCGTAAATCTCCCCAAAGAGGGATCTAACAAATTAATGAGCAAGGTTACAAATTTTTACCTCCAATTAGCTGTAGAAGGTGCACAAGCTCGGGTTCCCTTGGTCTCTACTTGCTTCCTCAAGCTTTTCTCCTTCCTTCTTAAGACCACAAGCACCAAAATCCACCAACAAGGCTTAGATTGCTTCAATCATGGCTAGGGTTTCAATGAGAGGCGTTTTGGGAGCACAAGGGACAATATGGTCGTCATATCATTACTTAAATAGGGTGCAAACCCTCGGATTAGGGTTTTTGTCTGAACAGTACCTACTCGCCGAGTTCATCACTTAATTCCCGCGTCCCGTCCCGCTTCTACTCGGCGAGTTGGTCCTTCAACTTGCCGAGTCCAAGGCCAAAATGAAAAATACATAGATAAAATAAAAAGAAGAGCGTACCAATAACTAGGTGCTACAAAAGGCTATTTATGTCGTCTACAAAATAAATTACGAAATGATTGAGGATCTCTGTGGCTATAATTACTACTACGGTTACTCTTACAATAATAGAACTATATTCGAAGAGTATATATAATTACAGAGTCATTGTATCTAATGAAGGTGGTGAAAGTTTATGATATTTTAAATCACATTGTGTGGATAGCATATTAACTGTTTAGAAGTGATAAAAATCTCACTGTTATCAAAATATGTGTTTAGAAATGATAATTAATCTCACTATTATCAAAATGTGTGTTTAGAAATGATAACTAATCTCACTATTATCAAAATGTGTAATAGTTCCAAGATAATGAAGATACATGTGTGGCGATCAAACGAAGTAGTAAAATAATCTAAAGATTAATTAAGGTTATAGGTTTAAGTCATCAACAAGGGAATTTATACATAAATATTTTGATTACTCTTTTGAAAAAATTGTCTAGTTGTTTAAATCAAGAAAAATTCAAGCTTATGAGTTAGAACATTTACGGAAGCAAGGTTGAGAGTTTAGGAACTCACTGAAAATTACAAAGTACAATGTTATTTTAAGAAAGGTGTAAAAATATCGATCATTGAAAATAGAGCATTCTTAATTTAGTGTTTCTACAAAATCATTCATTTAGTGAATAGATAATAGTAAAATTCATGACTTTTCATGTATTTAAAGAAAAGATGAAACATAAGAAAACATATCCTTCACTTATATTTTTCTGGATATAGAAAAATGATAAGAACGAGGGTATTCATCTTGTGTATTAATTATATGGAAAAGTACAATGAAACTTGCATTTTAAATCAAGTTTCTGAATTAAGAATGAAAGAGCAAATGTAAATAAGGATCACTTGTTTATAGTAGCTTCCAAAATATAACCAAGATGTATATAATGAAAGGCATAATTGAATATATCAAAGTCGACTAAATCAAAGGTATGCCACATGACTATACACGTATTAATCACTCAAAACAAAATGGTAGACTTCTAGTCTTTATGTATACGAACATGATACTAGGAAAAGTAAAATAAACAGAAACAAAGTTAGACAATGTATAATGTTACTATTATGGGCGTGCGAGATCTAAAATCAGAAGGAGAGCGAGATTATAAGAACAATACCTATAGGTAGATTTAAAACTAGGTTGAGATATATTTCACACTTCAATATTTGATGTATATTGATGATTAAATAGACAAGTGGGAGTTTTAATGTGTTTGCTAAGGATTGCTAAAAATTCATAATTTATTTATTAAGTTAAACTTCATTTCTGAAAAAAGAAGAAGCACTACAAATGGTAATTAAAAATCTAATAGTATTGCCCTTTTAGACTAGAGTCCAACAATGGTTAAAATGGATAAGGTAAAGACTTAACATATTTAGATGAATAATTGTGCATTGTCAAAAGTGCGTCACTGGAAGTTTAAAAGTGCACACTAAGTTTTCAAATGCTATAAATTTTAAAAACTTTATAGATTATAAAACTATATTGAAGCAGAGTACACAAATAAGGTATGTTTTGAAATACAAGCATTATAGATGTCTTATAAACATGTTTGAAGTAGAAATTTGCATAAATATCATGTGGGGTTTCGAGAAAACACAATAAAGTAAATTACAATGTCTAAATGAGAAAGCTGTTAAAAGTGTCAAAACAAAAGTGTTTTGAAGATTTGATGAAACTTTTTCACATAATATGAACTTCAATGTCATATGTTTAAGTTTTATAGCGTAGAGTTTAAACACTTTTATAGTAGAAAACGTTTCTATGTTTTTTGAAAACATGTCAAAATGGTAAGCAAGGATTAAAATGGTTTATATGCCCTTAAAAGCACATCTATCCGTTTAAATAGATTTGAAATGAAATTAAAATAGCAAGGTTAAAACAAATATTGGTTAAATTGAGTTTTGAAGAAAAGTGTTAAGTTAAAGGAAGTTGTCAAAAGATTTTTAGCGAGAATATGGCTTACATTGTTAGGAAAGATCTAATAAGTAGTATGAAGTGGTAATAAAATATTTTATAGTTGATAAACAAAACAAATGAAGCGAAATAACTATCGATGGAAGATTATGAAGTAAGGAATAAGTATGTTAGTGTAGTTGATCGTACCTAAATACTAAGGCGAGTACCAATGTCTTTTTCCCCAAGATAAAGGACAAGAAAAATTATTTGAAAAACGTTTTTGGTGTCAACGCAGTTTACGACTTTTTATAGAGGTCAAAGGGACATCCTATGTTATGTTTTAAGCTCAAGGTGGAAACAACGTAGAGCTAAATTGTAGCACACTAATAAGGTCTCACATATAGGTTTAACCTCTGTGTCTCCTCGTGAGTCAAATATGGAATGTCCGCTAGTGGTATCCAAGTGATTACTTAGCGGCGAATCATCTACCTCCTTACACGATGCTCCAATTCTCATTCATGTCGGTATCGAAATGGTTTTTCCTAGTTGTAACTCTAGTACGAAGACGATGAAGAAGTATTAAGGAATAATTGGTATATGTTTCGACTTAAGATTAGTACTAGTGTATATCTAGCTACTAACCTTACATCTAAAGTCAATAGCTACTGTCACACCCCTAAACCTGAACGGCGGAAACGTTCGGGGGCGGATGACTTCATGTGGTAACGTAACAAATGAATCATAGTAAAGAAAGCAATACAACCATCATATATATAATTGAAAGTTTACATTTGTCAAAAGTTACATGTTCAAAACTCAATTACAATATGATGTCAAAAATACGAGATTAAACTGGCGCCGCAGCATCCCTTCATCAAAAGCGAAATGAATACCTGAAATTACTGACTTCCTGGGACATACAAGTAATTTTGAAAGAGTAGATCAGCATTTAAGCTGGTGAATTTCATAAGTATTTAAGTGAAAATGTTTGAATGAAATGAAATGTTTTATCTTTGTTTGTTTGTGTTTAGAAAATCCTATATTTTCTACTAGTATAAAAGTAGCCTTCACTCAAGACCAATGTTTGTTTCCAAAATGTATGTAAATGTAAAATAACCAATGAGTTTGAAAACCTTGTAAATCAATGCATTTTTAATACCCCTTGTGAGTTTTATAACCATACTATTGACTCTGAATGCCTATACACAACGTTCTTCAGGCGTTTGAATGTTATGACGTTTGTCACCCCAAACGGTGGACTGCAGCTAACAGTCAGGGCGCGGGTTGTCAAGCCCGTATAGATCTATACACAAACACCATGCTCCCCCTCCAAGGGATTCTGGTATATAATACAGGACTTGAAATGTGTACTCGAACGTACATGAAGTTAGTGTCTCACAAATCCGTGGTATAAAAACAGATCTACTTGTTAAAATGTTACGTTTGTTCTTGTATACGAAAGTAAACTTCTTGAAATATGTGTTTCTAGTACATGAGAGTTAGAAATCTGTTCGTAAAACTATACCTATTATAGTTTCCAAAAAAAGCGTGTCTTGTTTGTTTAGAAATATTGAGAAAAGGAATCACTTGTTTATGAAAGTATAGATTCTTGGTGTAGAGTCTAGGATAGACAAGAAAAATCTAAGAACAGTTTAGTTTATACATGCATTACAACAACATTATATTTTAAAAGATAAAATGCTATTGTGACATATGTTATATATATATATATAAAAGTTCCTTTAAATGTTTATAAATCGCATGTGATTTGAATATATAACAGTATATAAAAGAGTTTCTTTATGTAACACACGATAATACTCATGTGTTTTACTTGTAATCCCCCCCTTGAAAGCATATAAAAGTAGTTAGAATAATTAAAAATGTTGATTAAGGGGTATGAAACTCACTTGAAAGTTTTGGAGATAGCGAGATGGAAAACCGGGCAGAGTTTCGTCTCGGGAAACGGATTTTCCTCGAGATTCTCGGGAATCTCGGGAGTAAAATTGACCTTCGGGACTTGAGCCAAAAAGACCAGAGCTTCGGGTTTGAACGGACACGGAAAACGAGGCAAAGTTGAGAGAGAGAGAAGAGAAATGAACCCTTTCTTTGGAAACCCTCGCATCCTATTTATAGTAAGGCTGGTCTGCCTCGGTACGCGGGGCGTACGCTCGTACGCAGCGCGTACGCGTACGTCATGCATGACCGAAGCCTCGACTGCCTCAGTTCGGATGGGACGGGTTGCTGGGTACGCGGGTCGGATGGGACGCCGGGTCGGATGGGACGTCGGGTCGGACGGGTCGGGGCTTCGGACGGGTCGGATGGGTCGGTTTCTTTGGATAGCGCGACGTGGAGGATCAGAGGCCAATCCTCTCAGTTACGCGGGGCGTACAGGGGTACGCAGCGTGTACCTCGGAGGAGGATGCTGACTCCCCTTCGGATAATATCCGAATTTTGAATTAAATAAATAATTAATTTATTTAATAAACTTCAAAAATTCATATCTTCTTCATACGAACTCCGTTTTCGATGGTCTTTATATCCTCGCGTAGGTGAGACTACGCTCTACGACTTTCGTTTAGACTCCGTCGGCAAATTCCAAAATTATATTTTTATTATTTATTAAAAATCCATCGTGTTTAAGGAATTTCTTAGAAAATTCATAACTTCTTTATCTGATGTCGGTTTTTTCCAGACTTTTTACTGCTGGAATACCATTGTCGAGACCTTCGATTCTCGTTTAGGTCATTCCGGCCAAAAGTCGCTCGATTTCCGATTCGAGTTTTTAGCTGTCTGTTGCTAAGCCGAACTTGGAAAAATCATAACTTCGCTATATGAAGTCGGATTTGGGCGTTCTTTTCACGTACGATCATGGTTCAAAGACATTTAATCATAGAAGGAATTTAAGTAGAACTTATTTATACATTTTATTATGAAAGTAACTTTTTATTATTCAGAAGTGGTTACAATACTTGACCCATTTTGGTCGTTACAAAGAGTTGAAATATCAGGTTGTGACATCATCCCCCCGTTAGAGAGAATTTCGTCCCGAAATTTAAAGTAGTAAGGATACTAGTGAACATGAAAGAGATGAGGGTACTTTTGTTTCATCTGATCTTCGCGTTCCCATGTGAATTCGGGTCCCCGCTTGGCGTTCCAGCGAACCTTCACGATGGGTATGCGACTTTGTTTTGTTTGTTTGACCTCTCGGTCCATGATTTCTACTGGTTCTTCCACAAAGTTGAGGCTCGCGTTGATCTTGATCTCGTCGAGTGGAATAACAAGAATCTCGTCGGACAGACACTTTTTCAAGTTTGAGACGTGGAAGGTTGGATGGATGTTACTAAGTTCGCGCGGTAGGTTAAGCTTGTAAGCCACTGGGCCGATTCTGGCAAGAATCTCGAAAGGCCCTATGTATCTTGGATTTAGTTTCCCACGCTTTCCAAATCGTATTAAACCCTTCCACGGTGAGACCTTTAATAAGACGTGGTCTCCTACCTGGAATTCCAAAGGTTTCCTCCTTTGGTCAGCGTAGCTTTTCTGTCGGTCTCTTGAGGCTTTCAATCGTTCACGAATCTGAACGATCTTCTCTGTTGTTTCACGTATGATCTCCGGACCTGTGAGAGTGCTTTCAGGAACTCTTCCTCTAGCTAACTGGGTATCGCCAACTTCAGTCCAGCACAGAGGGGATCTGCACTTTCGACCATAGAGGGCTTCAAACGGAGCAGCCTTTATGCTTGTATGATAACTATTGTTGTATGAAAATTCGACAAGGGGTAAATGAATATCCCATGCCTTTCCAAAGTCAATCACGCAGGCTCTCATCATGTCTTCTAAAGTTTGTATTGTTCTCTCACTTTGTCCGTCTGTCTGTGGGTGGTAGGCTGTACTCATGTCTAGCCTAGTTCCCAGGGAACTTTGTAGTGACTGCCAGAATCTTGAAGTGAATCTACTATCTCGATCGGAGATAATGGATATCGGAACACCATGCAGTCGCACTACTTCCCTTAAGTAAGTTCTTGTAAGCTTCTCCATTTTGTCAGTCTCCTTGATGGGTAGGAAATGTGCGGATTTGGTCAATCTGTCGACAATGACCCATATGGTATCGAGTCCACTTGTCGTCTTGGGTAACTTGGTTATGAAGTCCATAGTAATCCGCTCCCATTTCCATTCCGGTATCTTTGGTTGTTGTAGTAGTCCTGACGGTTTCTGATACTCGACCTTAACCTTAGCGCAAGTAAGAGATTTACTCACGAAGGTAGCAATTTCTGCTTTCATGTTAGGCCACCAGTACAGATTCTTAAGATCCAGATACATTTTATCTGAACCCGGGTGAACGGAATATCTTGAGTTGTGAGCCTCGGTCATGACTACGTTTCTGAAACCACCATGATTTGGGGTCCAGATTCGGTCCATGAGATAGTAGGCTCCGCCACCCTTGACTTCTAAATTCTTCTCCATTCCTCGCAGGGATTCACCCGCCACATTTTCAGGTTGCAAAGCTTCCATTTGTGCTTCCTTAATTTGTGTGGATAAGTGGGAATGGATAGTCATGGTCAGAGATTTGACCCTCCGACCAGTGTATTCCTTTCGACTGAGGGCGTCGGCTACTACGTTGGCCTTGCCAGGATGATAACGAATTTCGCATTCGTAGTCATTCAGTAACTCGACCCATCGTCGTTGTCGCATGTTGAGTTCCTTCTGATCGAAAATGTGTTGAAGGCTCTTGTGATCGGTGAAAATAGTACTCTTTGTTCCGTATAAGTAGTGCCTCCAGATCTTCAGAGCAAATACCACTGCTCCTAATTCGAGATCCTGTGTCGTATAGTTCACTTCGTGTGTCTTAAGCTGTCAGGAGGCATAAGCGATAACCTTCCCTCTCTGCATAAGAACACAACCAAGTCCTTGATTTGAAGCATCGCAATACACTACGAAGTCTTCTATCCCTTCGGGGAGGGATAGTATCGGTGCGGTGCACAAGGCCTGCTTTAGTGTCTGGAATGCCTTCTCTTGTTTCGCTTCCCAGTCAAAGGCCACACCTTTCTGGGTTAATGAAGTAAGAGGTTTCGCAATGCTCGAAAAGTTCTTTATGAATCTGCGATAGTAGCCAGCTAGACCTAGAAATTGACGAATTTCTGTAGGTGTCTTTGGTGCCGACCAGTTCTCAATAGCCTTAATTTTGGAGGGGTCCACGTGTATACCTTCCTCGCTAACAACGTGACCTAAAAATTCGACTCTTCGAATCCAAAATTCGCATTTAGAGAACTTCGCATAGAGTTTCTCCGTTCGCAGTGTTTCTAGGACTTTTCGTAGGTGTTGACTATGCTCTTCCTCACTTCGAGAGTAGATAAGTATATCATCGATAAAGACGATGACGAACTGATCCAAGTAAGGGCGGCATACCCTATTCATTAGGTCCATAAATACTGTTGGTGCAATGGTTAATCCGAACGGCATCACCACGAATTCGTAGTGTCCATAACGAGTTCGGAAGGCTGTCTTTGGAATGTCCCCCTCTAGAACTCGTAATTGGTGATATCCGGATCGCAGGTCTATTTTGGAGAAGTAGTTCGCCCCTTGAAGTTGATCGAATAGGTCGTCAATATGGGGTAGAGGATAGCGGTTCTTGACAGTAAGTTTGTTCAGCTCTCTATAGTCGATGCACATGCGGAACGATCCGTCTTTCTTCTTTACAAACAAGACCGGTGCTCCCCAAGGTGAGAAACTTGGTCTTATGAATCCTTTGTGAAGGAGTTCATTAAGCTGACTGGAAAGTTCCTGCATCTCTGCTGGTGCAAGACGATAAGGCGACTTCGCTACTGGGGTAGCTCCTGGAATTAAGTCGATTCTGAACTCGACTTGGCGTTGCGGTGGTAATCCTGGTAGTTCTTCTGGAAAGATATCGGGAAAGTCGCGTACTACCGAGATGCTCTTGATTTCCTTCCGTTCTTGACTTGTATCGACGATGTGCGCTAGGAATGCTCGACAATCCTTCCGCAAGCACTTTCGAGCTTGGATGCACGAAATGATGCGAAGGTTTGCACTAGATTTGTCGCCGTAGATAACTAATGTTTCGTTGTTAGGGAGGTTAAGACGGACTGCTTTCTCAAAGCACATGATGTCGGCGCGAAGAAGACTCAACCAATCCATGCCGACTATGACGTCGAAACTTTTAATTTGAACCGGCATGAGATTGATTGGGAAAGAATGGCCGTCTAATGATAACATACAGCCCATGTATATGCAATTTGTGTTTTCGGTTTTTCCATTGGCCATCTCTACAGTGAATGATTTTTCTAACTTGCTAGTTTTAGGTTTAAGTAAATGAATAAAGTTTTGACTCACGAAGCTTCTCTCCGCTCCACTATCAAATAATATGCATGCGTATGAATTATCGAGAAGGAACGTACCAGCAACTATAGTTGGGTCAGCTACAGCTTCGTCGTGGCCTATTGCCAAAACTCGTCCCACACCTCCGGTGCCTGCTGCCTTAGGACAGTTTCTCTTGTAGTGGCCCACCTCGCCACAACCGTAGCAAGCCTGCCCTACACCCGCACCGGGAACTTGAGTGATCGGCTTTGCGGGTTCCTTGCAGAAACGGGCTGTGTGTCCTTTCCTGCTGCAGTTGGCTCACTGCATATCTCGACAAGGTCCATGGTGGTGGTAATTGCATTTGGTGCATTTTGGAAGGTTGCCTATATAGGGCTTTGTTGGGTAGGTATTTGTAGGGGCTGTAGCAGGTACAATGGCAACATTTACTGACACCAGTTGTTTCTTTGCGGATTCTTGGGAAGATCCACCCTTCCCTTTAATCCACGCTCTCTTCCTGCCATTGTTGTTGTTGTTGCTGTTGTTGTTGTAGTTGTTGTTGTTGTTGTTTCCTTTCTGTGGTGCTGGTGCAGAAGTGGTTGAGTTCTGATGACCTCCGTAGTCAATCAGAGATTGTGCCAGTCCCTTAGCACATTCAAAGGTGTCAGGTTTAGAAGCTAACACGCTTGATCGCATTTGGGGCGTCAGTCCCCAGATGTACCTTTCTATCTTCTTGCTCTCGGGAGCAATCATATCTGGGCAAAGGATTGCGAGTTCGCAGAATCTGTTGGTATAAGTAGCGATGTCGGTACCCACCATTCCGAGAGTCCATAGCTCGTGTTCAAGCTTTTGAATTTCTCCCCGTGGGCAGTATTCTCTCATCATCATGGCCTTCAAGCTCTCCCAGCTTATGGAGTTTGCCACGATTAGGGTAAGTACTTTAACGTGGCCATTCCACCAAGTTAAAGCTTTATCGAGAAGGGTGAAAGTTGCAAATTTGACCTTGCTGTGCTCGGGGCAGGAGCAGATTTCAATGACTGTCTCCTTCCTTTCAATCCACTGCCTCAGGGCCATCACACCACCAGTACCATAAAACATCCGGGGCTTGGCATTAGTGAAGTCCTTATAGGTGCATTCTCGAGGGGGTCCATGACTCTCGCCATGGTTGGATGGGTGTGTGCCAGATCCCGAGCCATTAGCACTTGAGTTATTGATCTGTGACATGGCAGCTGCCACCGCTGCGGTGACTGCTGCTTGAAACATTACAGCATCAAATTGGGGTGGTGGAGGTGGTGGTGGTATAGGTGCTTCCTCATCGTTGTTTCGCCTCGGATTCCTACGCGGAGGCATCCTTCAACTATAGATTGAAAAGACAAGGATAAGAATTTCATAGAATGGAAAATGTATGTGTCTCATGAACTAAATCGCTATAGTTCAACAACAGATGATAGTATGAGTCTTAAAATAGAAGAATGAAAGTTATTTGTAAGACTGAAGGTATGAAACAAGTATTTGGGTTCACAAAGACCATTCAAGGTTCGAACAAAATACTCAACATAGTAGTAATAGTGCCACTTATATTAATATAAAAGTTGTTACAACGATCATGAAAATTTGACCCCTATAAGGGTCTCCGATTACAAAGTTCGAGAAATTTAAAGACTTTTAGCCGAGGTCCTAAGCTATAACAAAATTTGAGTCCTTGACAAGCACTACTTGCGTCGAAGGTTGCGCTTGGAGCTTGACTCCGTATCTGATTGCTTTGACTCCATTAGACGCCTATCGAAAGCGGCTTGTTGTTCCCTTAGTTCGGCGAGGGCTGCAATCATTTGCGCTTGAAACGCTTCAGCTTGGAATTGGGCGTTGTCTTGCATCTTGTCCAGCCTACGGATGTCAGAAGTGTGAACCTGCACTTCCACGTTGATATCCCGGAGTCGACTAGCTTGTACTCCAGACTGATAGGACTGATTGGCTAACTTACCCACCATTACCGGGAGTGCTCGATCAGCCGAACCTCCGCCGCGGACATCATAGAAGTCCCGGCACATGCCGTAGGGAGGGCGTAGGTTTTGCTGTTGGCTCCAATGGTGGAGGTGACTTCCCCAGACGGGAGTCGGTCCTTGAAAGTTCCTTACGAAGACGGGAGGTTGAATGGGTGGTGGATCGATAACTTCCGGCTCTGAGTCGGTACCGGAGTCATCACCCACTTCTATGGGTTCCTCGTCCTCTTCGGGATCATCTTCGATCCATCCTCCGTTGTCTTGGTTGGGAAAGTAGGGGTCGCCAGGGTGGTGAAATCCATCCATTTGACTGTACGAGCAATAGGGTTATAAGAATTGAGTAAAGTCGGAACATGTAAAACATGTAAGTTTAACTAGTTTAGATAGCAAATACTCCTATAGTATTTAAGTTCTTGTGTTTGATTCTAGTAATGGTTTGGTAAGTTTTGACTTGTTGCTTACTACGATCATTCCTCGATATACGTTGGTCCAATCTTGGGCAAATATAGTTGATCACGCTATATTTGTCCAAAATCTGATTACATATATCGATTCTCAATCGTAGTGTCAACTTGTCTAAATATTCGTATAGTTGTATACATGAAAAATAGTTTGTGGTATGCATGTAATTGTACTTAAATGAATTATCAAATTAAGTTGAACGAAATGCTGCTTAAGTGTAAAAAGAAAATTTGTTTTGTCAGAGAGTATTAGTCCCTTAAGCATTTATAGTTTGTATATCTTATGTGGTTCGATATACTTAGTTCACTATAAACCTGGCTCTGATACCAATCTGTCACACCCCTAAACCTGAACGGCGGAAACGTTCGGGGGCGGATGACTTCATGTGGTAACGTAACAAATGAATACATAGTAAAGAAAGCAATACAACCATCATATATTTAATTGAAAGTTTACATTTGTCAAAAGTTACATGTTCAAAACTCAATTACAATATGATGTCAAAAATACGAGATTAAACTGGCGCCGCAGCATCCCTTCATCAAAAGCGAAATGAATACCTGAAATTACTGACTTCTTGAGACATACAGGTAATTTTGAAAGAGTAGATCAGCATTTAAGCTGGTGAATTTCATAAGTATTTAAGTGACAATGTTTGAATGAAATGAAATGTTTTATCTTTGTTTGTTTGTGTTTAGAAAATCCTATATTTTCTACTAGTATAAAAGTAGCCTTCACTCAAGACCAATGTTTGTTTCCAAAATGTATGTAAATGTAAAATAACCAATAAGTTTGAAAACCTTGTAAATCAATGCATTTTTAATACCCCTTGTGAGTTTTATAACCATACTATTGACTCTGAATGCCTATACACAACGTTCTTCAGGCGTTGGAATGTTATGACGTTTGTCACCCCAAACGGTGGACTGCAGCTAACAGTCAGGGCGCGGGTTGTCAAGCCCGTATAGATCTATACACAAACACCATGCTCCCCCTCCAAGGGATTCTGGTATATAATACAGGACTTGAAATGTGTACTCGAACGTACATGAAGTTAGTGTCTCACAAATCCGTGGTATAAAAACAGATCTACTTGTTAAAATGTTACGTTTGTTCTTGTATACGAAAGTAAACTTCTTGAAATATGTGTTTCTAGTACATGAGAGTTAGAAATCTGTTCGTAAAACTATACCTAGTATAGTTTCCAAAAAAAGCGTGTCTTGTTTGTTTAGAAATATTGAGAAAAGGAATCACTTGTTTATGAAAGTATAGATTTTTGGTGTAGAGTCTAGGATAGACAAGAAAAATCTAAGAACAGTTTAGTTTATACATGCATTACAACAACATTATATTTTAAAAGATAAAATGCTATTGTGACATATGTTATATATATATATAAAAGTTCCTTTAAATGTTTATAAATCGCATGTGATTTGAATATATAACAGTATATAAAAGAGTTTCTTTATGTAACCCACGATAATACTCGTGTGTTTTACTTGTAATCCCCCCTTGAAAGCATATAAAAGTAGTTAGAATAATTAAAAAGGTTGATTAAGGGGTATGAAACTCACTTGAAAGTTTTGGAGATAGCGAGATGGAAAACCGGGCAGAGTTTCGTCTCGGGAAACGGATTTTCCTCGGGATTCTCGGGAATCTCGGGAGTAAAATTGACCTTCGGGACTTGAGCCAAAAAGACCAGAGCTTCGGGTTTGAACGGACACGGAAAACGAGGCAAAGTTGAGAGAGAGAGAAGAGAAATGAACCCTTTCTTTGGAAACCCTCGCATCCTATTTATAGTAAGGCTGGTCTGCCTCGGTACGCGGGGCGTACGCTCGTACGCAGTGCGTACGCATACGTCATGCATGACCGAAGCCTCGACTGCCTCGGTTTGGATGGGACGGGTTGCTGGGTACGCGGGTCGGATGGGACGCCGGGTCGGACGGGTCGGGGCTTCGGACGGGTCGGATGGGTCGGTTTCTTCGGATAGCGCGACGTGGACGATCAGAGGCCAATCCTCTCAGTTACGCGGGGCGTACAGGGGTACGCAGCGCGTACCTCGGAGGAGGATGCTGACTCCCCTTCGGATAATATCCGAATTTTGAATTCAATAAATAATTAATTTATTTAATAAACTTCAAAAATTCATATCTTCTTCATACGAACTCCATTTTCGATGGTCTTTATATCCTCGCGTAGGTGAGACTACGCTCTACGACTTTCGTTTAGACTCCGTCGGCAAATTCCAAAATTATATTTTTATTATTTATTAAAAATCCATCGTGTTTAAGGAATTTCTTAGAAAATTCATAACTTCTTTATCTGATGTCGGTTTTTGCCAGACTTTTTACTGCTGGAATACCATTGTCGAGACCTTCGATTCTCATTTAGGTCATTCCGGCCAAAAGTTGCTCGATTTCCGATTCGAGTTTTTAGCTATCTGTTGCTAAGCCGAACTTGGAAAAATCATAACTTCGCTATATGAAGTCGGATTTGGGCGTTCTTTTCACGTACGATCATGGTTCAAAGACATTTAATGATAAAAGGAATTTAAGTAGAACTTATTTATACATTTTATTATGAAAGTAACTTTTTATTATTCAGAAGTGGTTACAATACTTGACCCATTTTGGTCGTTACAAAGAGTTGAAATATCAGGTTGTCACAGCTACCAAGGAATATCCATTCTCAGTACTAAGTGCATTGCTCCTAGAGTGGCTAGTGATATAACCTAAGTGGTTAACCTAGAAATCTATAAGGGATAAGAATATTTCTAAATAAAGGCATTATGTTAAAAGTGCACTTAGTTTCTAATTGTACCTAGATGAATCCCTATAATATGCAATGCCCGTACGCACACCTAAAAACTTTGTTCTTAAAAAGTTCAAGCTGAAAATCATTTTGAACATAACTCTACTATAACCGTTTCAAGCCTCAGATTAAGTTTCCTTAGTTAAGCATAGCTTGCCAGACTATACTTAATTAAAGTCAAATAACGTGTGCTCGAATTAGTTATACTAGTAGTATGTTTAGTACTTTAAAAACGTTTTGAAATTTATTGGCTATAGTTGTGGTTCTCCAAAGGAAAACTAGTATTCTCTATAACCTTCAGCTCTGATACCATTTCTGTCACACCCCGCTAAAGCGGAAATACAGGGTGTGGCGGTACAAAGGGTTGTATAGCAAAAGATAAAGACAAAACCAACCATAGTATTAAAAATCATTACAAATTTACAATGGGTTTGAACAACTTTAAAAAAAATTACAATGTGAATGGAAACAAAACACATGCGCATGCTCCTAAAAGTGACGTGTCTTTACGTGCCTCTTACTAGTTGATTCCTGAAAAGCATGTAAAACAAGCGTGTCATACCCCAAAACCGGAACGGCGGAAACGTTCGGGGGTGGAGGACGTCATGTTTAGTATCACAAGACATGTATCATAGTAAGCAAGCAATGAACAAAACTTTCATTAGAAAGAAAGTGTTTACAAAGTATGTGTTAACAAAACATAGAATACATAAGCAAATAACCAAAACAAGACTTGAGCTATACCGCTCCATCTTCTGAATTCCCAGTGCGAGTACCTGTCTACTAGTTTCCTGAGAATACAAGTTATTTGAAATAGTTTATCACTAATTAAGCTGGTGAGTTCATAAGATTTTAGTGATGTAAGTAAGGTGTAGAAAGTTGTTGAAAAATGTAGTTGAAATGTAGTAAGTTATAAGTTATGTTTTAGAAAAGTATGCCTGTTCCGCTAGAAAATCCGATATTTCCTACTTTAATGAAAGATACACAAAAATGATTCTACAATCCTTTCTATGAGTACTAAATGAATATAAGTTATATAAAACTCAGAGTAAACAAACAATCGACTGTGTGCATCTGCCCTAAAACCACAACCAAACAAGGAATAGGAAGTAAGGCGGATAGCACACAACCCATTGTTTGTTAGATCCTTCTTGTATATAACCCTGATGTATTCACTTGTTACTCATGCAGTTAATTGTAATAGTTCCTTTATATTTAACGACAAGATCCTTTAAGAAAATACTTATTTCTTATAATAAAATATTGACCACAGTGATTACTTCTATAATCATTTAGTTTATATTGGCTATATATAATCTAATATCGAATAGGTAGTTGATTGGATTAATATGCCCTAAGCCCACAACCAAACAAGGAATAGGAAATGAGGCGGAAAGCACCCATCACACTACCTGTTGGGTATTAATGATATATAACCATGACGTATAAACTAAGGTAATATAGAGTCAATCACCTAAAGTCCTTTAAGTCTACACTAGTTTAATAAAATGGATTAAACCCTTTACCGGTGAGTTTCTAGCTTTGAGTACCAAAAGTTCTCTTTGAAAAGTATGTTTTGTACTAGAAAAATGTATATAAAACATATATATAACTATGATCACCCATACCTGGTACCCATTATGATGACATAATATATACGGAACATATATATAACTAAGATCGAATAGATAATACGATGGGTGAATCTACTCTAAGCCTACAACCAAACAAGGAACATGAAATGAAGCAGAAAGAACACATCTTATTACCTGTCGGATCCTATGTATATATATCTCTTGATGTATACATTAAGGAACCATAAGGTTAGCATTATGGTCCCTTTCTACTGAATGTACTAGACCCGACTGTTCTGTTTATCGTTTGTAAAAATGTAAGTACTGTACTATTGTCTATATAGAAACTAATGTTGTACTAAATTCCTTAAATTGATTATTAAGATATAATGTGATGGCTAGATCCCATACTAAACGCTCTCCCTGTCAAAAGATTATGGGACCCAAACGCGACCTCTGCAATTAATTGCAAGCCGTGACCATCCATATTAAAATTATGTGATCATGTATACCCAATATAACTATCACCTTTTGTTTAGAAGAATGCGTTAGTGATTCATTGGTATAGTTAGATCCTGTAAGTGTTCCATGCTATAGCATCTTAGTATGTTCGTTCAGTTATAGTATTTTAATACTTTACAGTATCTTAGTACTTTCTCTTGTTATGGTATCTTAGTATGTTCTTTCTGTTATCGTGTATTGTATCTAGTATGAACTGAACATCTAAAATATACCTATTATAGTTTACTAGTATTCTACTTGAACTGTTATTGAAAAGACTCATTTTACTACTCAATTATGCTTGTACTTTAAAAACGGAGTTATGTTAAACTGTAAAGCAGCATAACTGTAAAATAGATTTTGAAATGTTTTGACTACTTATAGAAGACATAAGCAACATTTTGAAAGATGTTTATAACAAATAATTATACAATTATCATTGTGTTCAACTTGTATTCCCCCCCCCCCCTTAAAAGCATTTAAAACAGTTAAAAGATTCATTACGGTGTATGAACTTACCTGATGTGGGTGATTCAAACGGGTATGCGTGTATGGATGAGAAGCTCCACGAATGAATTACCGAGACACAACAAGTCCTATATGTCATATAATGACACATATTGGCATGAATATAGTGTTTATAACCAACTATATGAAAGGAAACACCTTCCGGGACTAGGAAACCCTTTGACCAAGTGTTGGAATCACATGTGATTCAACAAAGGAAGGTAATATGGCACTCACATTAGTTTAATACCATGGGTTTATGACCCAATGGAGTTTACGGCCGTAAACTCATGGTCATTCATGTATAATTGCAAGTTTGAAGACTATGGAAGCTTTAGGGACTTTTGCTCTACACAAGTATGAAAAAGACCAACCCATTGAAGGCTTTTGATGAGTTTACGGACCAAAGGAGTTTACGGCCATAAAATCATGGTCATTGTGCACCTGATGGTAGTTTAAGGTCCTAATCTCAACCATGAAGGGTCTTGGGTCACTAGCTTTGCATCTCGGAGAGTTTATAGCCAAAATGGCAACCTTAAAGGGGTTTACGACCATGGGGGATGGCTTGGCCGTAAACTCCTTTTTTCCTTGTGTTCTTGATCTTTTCAAGTCTCTAAGCATGGATACTAGCTAGATAAGAAATATAGGGAAGAGTACTTACGATCTAGATGGTTGAAATGGTTGATATTGGCCAAGAACACTAGTGTGTGTTCTTGGTGTTCTTGGTGTAACTTGAAAATCTAAACAAACATGATTTTCATGGATGAAATCATGAGATGATGCTAGTTAAGAAGGATTAACAACGACTAGAGCAAGAACACTTAAGATTTTTGAAGATCGGTGATGAAGATCAGGATGATAATTGAGAGAGAAATGGGGTGTTCTTGAGGAGGAAGTGAAAGAATGGAGAAAATTTAATAATATGAGCCTATATAGGGGAGTTCACGGCCATGGATGAGTTTACGGCCGTAAAATCCATGTTTACGACCGTAAACTCCACATGTTGGAGTTTAAGGCTTGAATCTTGTATTGTGGGTTTAGCAGATAAATCCCAACATTATGCCTTAAGTGTACTAGGCTCAGAACGCTCATACAGACTCTAATTTGTGCTAAATGATAGCAAGAATGAGTCTGACACTGAGTTGAGTTGACTGACTGAGATTTCAAAGCAAAAAATTTTCGGGTTGTCACATCATCCCCCCGTTAAATGGAATTTTGTCCCGAAATTAGCTTTGTTACAGTACTACTGGGGTTGCGCTTCTTTCATTTGCAGAATACCCACTCGTAGACCTGGAAATTTTTCCCTAGTGTTCATGATAGGATTCGTACTTGGTCCATCTATCATTACCTCGTGTATACAAGTCGTATATAATTAGGATTAGTAAGACGGTCGGATGTGCGACTCTGCCCCAGGTCCACAACCAAACAAGGAGCATGAGATAGGGCGGAAATGCACATACTTGATCTTCGTAATCATAATCATACACCACTCTCGGGTATACTCTGCATAGTGATAGGTGAGTTGTATTCGTCCTTAGCCTCTGTGCTCAAACTTGGTCTGCTGAACGAGTGGTATTTCGTGATGGTCTGCGGACATCTGACGAAAGGGCTTCGGAGGACAAAGTACCCTTCGCAAGAGTACTTCGGGGTTTAGAATACGAAAGATAACACTGAGGTTTAGGTCGGACTGTCGATACGAAATATGAAATACGAAAGTTTCGAGAATTTGACGATTGAGGCGATAGAAACATATGAACTTAGTATGGTGAGGACCACGCCAATTCATGACCAATGATAGTAATGGACTCTTTACTGAACACAGTTTTGGCCAATTGAAAGAAACATCTGCTATACAATGATGTATCCCTAGTGTGCTCGATAATGTACTCCTAATGAATGTTCTACAATGTACTCTTAGTAAATGTTCTAGTGTGTTCTGTCTTCCTTTTGATGTTAACACTCCTATGTATCGTAACGCTATGTGCGATACATAAAATAAAAGTGCTTTGATAACTGGTGATGATACTTAATATCATGATCCTCCTCGGTACCACTACGATTGCATGTCATATACAAGTTATGAATATTTAAGATGAATAAGACAGTCGTCTAAGTAACTCTGCCTCAAATCCACAACCAAACAAGGAACAGGAATTAAGGCGGAATCGCTCACTCTAAGTCTGCAACATCTTAGTTATGCATAACCCTGATGTATATGCTAAGCCATCATAGCTTTTCTAAACGGATCTTTTAGTTCTTTTGAATACCATGATCTATTTCAATATGTGAGTTATTATAATTACTTTTAAGTATTTTTCCCAAGTTTTAATCTTGTATAAACATAACTTAATTTTTAAAGTAATTACTAGATCGAATACGTACCGCTACTCGTCAACGACTCCAGGGTTGTTTCTCCTTTGGTGATCATTAGGATTCCTCCGTCCGCGCCTGAGTTCTTTGTTATCATGAAGTCGCTCTGATAGTGTCCAGTCTCACCACAACCATAGCAGGATTGGTTTTCTTCAACTCCGGGAAGTTGGGAGATCGGTTGAGCCGGTGCCCTGCAGAAACGGACTATGTGTCCCTTTCTGTGGCAGTTCAGACACTGCATTTCCAGACATACTCCAATTTGGTGATAGTTGCACTTTCCACACTTCGAGAGGTTTCTAGCATATCAACTGGCAGGTGCTAGAGCAGTAGGCGTTATAGTATTTTAATACTTTATAGTATCTTAGTACTTTCTCTTGTTATGGTATCTTAGTATGTTCTTTCTGTTATCGTGTAATGTATCTAGTATGAACTGAACCTCTAAACTATACCTATTATAGTTTACTAGTATTATACTTGAACTGTTATTAAAAAGACCCATTTTACTACTCAGTTATGCTTGTACTTTAAAAATGGAGTTTTATTAAACTATAAAGCAACATAACTGTGAAATAGCTTTTGAAATGTTTTGATCACTTATAGAAGACATAAGAAACATTTTGAAAGATGTTTATAACAAATAATTACACAATTATCATTGTGTTCAACTTGTATTCCCCCCCCCCTTTAAAAGCATTTAAAACGGTTAAAAGATTCATTACGGGGTATGAACTCACCTGATGTGGGGGATTCAAACGGGTATGCGTTTAAGGATGAGAAGTTCTATGAATGATGTCCCGAGACACAACAAGTCCTAAATTTCATATAATGACACATATTGGCATGAATATAGTGTTTATAAGCAACTATATGAAAGGAAACACCTTCCGGGACTAGGAAACCCTTTGACCAATTGTTGGAATCATATGTGATTCAACAAAGGAAGGTAAAATGGCACTCACATGAGTTTACTACCATGGGTTTACGGCCCAAGGGAGTTTGCGGCCATAAACTCATGGTTACTGATGTATAATTGCAAGTTTGAAGGCTAGGGAAGCTTTAGGGACTTTTGCTCTACACAAGTATGAAAAAGACCAACCTATTGAAGGCTTTTGATGATTTTACGGCCCAAAGGATTTTACGGCCATAAACTCATGGTCATTGTGCACTTGAGGGTAGTTTAAGGTCCTAATCCCATTATTGAAATGTTAATATTTAACATTTTAAGAGGTGTTCAAATGATTAAATATTAAAAAACTAAATCAATTTGCTTCTTAACTTTCCTAAACTTTTCATTTCAGTTTTAATTGAATTCAAAGACCTTAAGATGAATTTTCTTTAATTTTTGATTTGTCTAACTATTTTTTACCATTTAATTCATTGAATAATCATAAAACCATGGAAAAACAGTAAATTATCATGAAAAAATCTTATAATTTTTGTGTAACTTTTTTATAGTATATATAATATGGGAAAAATATTAATATGTGTTTTCATAAATTTTAACATAATTTTTCTAATTTTTGTGTATTTATTCTATAAAAATAGAAATAATTATATAACTGTTTGAAAAATACACCAAACTTTTTTTACAAGTGTTATTAAACATACGTAAGCTGGAAAAAATATAAAAAATGGATTTATAAACTGTTTAACCCAATTTAATGATTTTTGTGCATTTAAGTGTATTAAATCTTTGGAAAATAAAAGAAAAATAGCATAAAAAAGAGAAAAATCATCAAAAAGTTTGATGTAGCATCCTAATACATTATAAGAGTTTTTGGTAAATTTTCAAGAATTTGGGATGAGTAAAACTATTTTTCCTGTTTTTAATCCGTTATAAACACCAAAATCATGGAAAAATAGATATACATTTATAAAAATTCCCAACATTTTTTATGAGTCTTAAACATAAGGTAGAAGCTGCAACAAATAAGAAATAGTATGTTCACATTTCCTAAGGTGGTTTTATGATTTATTGGAGCTAAATCAAAAGAAAATTAAAAACCATACTAAACAGTAACAAAAATCGATGAAACTTCATGAGAGATGTTTATTAGCTTACAGGATCATCCATGAATAGTTATAGAATTTATTTACAATTGTAAGTATTTTATGTGCTTTAACACTCTATTTTCTTATTATTTTCATGTAAAAATATAGAAAATATATATTGAGCTAAAAATTTCTAGATTGCATGTTCAAACAATTTAATAACAACAAACAATCGTTTTTTTATTTTTGATGTCGAAAAACATGCCTAAAGTCTCAAACAATTATAGAGAAAACTTGGTTATTGGGATTTTGGTAAAGATTAATTATGGTACTTTGAAAATTTTGGAAACATGTTCCAAAGACTTTTGAATCAAGATCTTTTTGTATCACTTAATAAATGATGTTAAGTGCTCAAATTTATTTTTCCTAGATTTTTACTGCGGAATAAGACCTTTGAATATGCAATACAAAACTAGTATTCACAAAAAGGTGTTGTTTGAGGAATAATTTTGTAAAAATTGCTAAAAATCAAAATATTGAAATTTTCCAGTGAGGTCAGATGGGTTTGAATGCTAACTCTAAATAATATATTTCAGAAAGATGGGACAGATTGCATGCATGATGATTGGTTAGAAAAGTAAATTTTCATCATTTCTTTGAGTAAATCTTTTGAACTATTTATTGAAATCATGATACACTCATATTATAGTCATTTTTCCGAAGATCAAAAGATTAAAACTTATCAAAATGTATACATGCATTTATGAACAAAAGTTTGTTTCTCATAAACTCTTAACTTGAGTTCGATGTTTTAATCCTTAAAATCGATTTTTGCACTAAGATCATGAACGTGCAACCTTGTTTATCATACATGCATGGTGTTAAAACACATACATGATGTTCTAAAAACCATTTTAACAAAAAGAAAACAAGATTGAAGAAGATGAAGAAGCAGAAGTCGGCTTTTGAAGTAAAATGCACATGCATGACTTAAATCATTGTCATAACATAAGTTTGATCATAGATTTTCACCATTTCTAATACATGCAACATGTTTTGGTGAGAATCTACAAGCATTAAAATCAAATATTGTTTACAACCAAAAAAGAATGCCTTAGAACTGTTGGCTTATGAGCATTCTAACACTCTTAAATGTACATGCAACCCTAAATACCTTGGATCTATGTTTTCTCTATTATACATGCAAATATGAATATTCCAAGGTATTACCCTAACTAGCATAGAATCTTTTGATATTTGAATAATAAACTAGATATAAATACATACCTTGTTGATGTAGCTTAACTCCATGAAGCTCGAGAGCCTAGTGCCCCAAGTGTGACACCTCAAATGGTTCACACAACATCAAATACACATGGAATAACTTAGATAGAAATCATAAAATTCATGAAATCGGCTAGCCCTCACCATTCCTTCATAGTGTCTCATGGTGGTCAATTTAGGCAAGAAAAAGATGCTTATATAGTGTGTCACAATTAGGGTTACACCATGTAAACCCTAATTGTCATGGCCTTTCATTTCCATGATCCATGGGTACAAAAATGCCATGGAGCATCCATGGATCATCCTATGGGTTTTAGCCCAACTTGATAATCAATGGAGCATTAGCCTACTATACAAGTATGGGTGATTTATGTAACGTCTATAGACCCGGGCTAGTCAATTAGAGATAATAGGGGTCGAAAACGAATTTTCCACAAAAGATTATTTAGAATAAATAATCTTAACCAAATTTTAGAATATGTCTCAAGGGTTCCGTACATATAAAGAACGCCGAAATCCAAGTTATAACGAAGAAGTTATGACCCGTCGAAGTTTTTTGGCAAAACCGGCACGACACCGGGAGACGTAAATAGTGAATTTATGATAGAAGCCTTTTTAGCCTTAGTGATATAAATAAAAGTTGTAGGATACGCTAAACCGAGAACATACAAAAAAAGAACGCCCAAATCTAACTTCATATGAGAAAGTTATGAATTTTCGAAGATTTTGCTTAGCAGTGCACGACCCGATACTCGAATTTCAGTTTGAGCTGTTTTTTGCCTACGTGACCTAAATGAGAATTGAAGATCTCATTAATAGGAACTCAATGGCAAAAAGACAAACGAAAACAGAGTCCGTATGTAGAAGTTATGAATTTTATGCGGACATTTAACAGTATAATCTCCTCGTGTTGTTAAATTTAAGATCGGTCGAGAATTTGGTGACAGAATCAAAATGAAAGTTGTAGATGTTATTTTTACCTATTCGTGGATATAAAGAATGTAAAAAACAAAGCTTCTATGTGAAAGTTACGGATTTTAGAAGTCTGAAGTGTGATGTGCGAAAATGGGTGATGTGGCACAATCTTGGCTATTGCTTTCTCCCTAAGTCTTGCCACTAGATGGTGACATGTGGCACCAAGTTCAACCATTTTTCACCCTATAAATAGAACCTCTCTCACCCTCATTTTCTTCACACCTTTCCCATTCTTTCTTCTCTTTACTCTCTCTCTAAAACCTATCTCTAGCCCCGAAACCCCCCGAAAAGCTTAAGGAACCTCCCTAGCACGAGGCGGAGACCCAGGAGTGCTCGACGGCTCTGAGAAGAAGAGATTTTTGGCTTGGGAACGCCTTTCTAGGCCATAACTCTAAGGGACCCTCCGGTCCAAGTGTCTCAGGGGACTTCCGTCCCGAATCCCGGTAGACCTTCCGGTCCGTAACCTCCTGACCTTCCGGTCCATGTCCTCTTGACCTTCCGGTCCATATCATCTTGACCTTCCGGTCCTCATCATATATTGCATACATAACGCATACATATCACATATCAACATATAGCACATACATCTCATAGCATAAAAGACCTTCTTGTCACACATTGCTACCCTTTCAGGTACAGTATAGTGATAAGACTCACCTCAGGTAACTCAGTAATCTCGAACTCGGTAAAATCTGGTCTAGCCTCCGCCTAATCACATGGAATAAGCACTCTAATCAATACAACTCTCAAGGCTAGACTAAATCCGTCTCTTAGCACTCTCAGAAAGGTAAAAGACCATTTTACCCCTCTCATGGCTCAAAGACCCCAACATTGACTAAACCCTAAAAGTCAACTCTCCGGGTTACGTTGGGCGTACCTGGCAACCTCACAGAAACGGGGAACGCGACCCCCTACGTTGCGCGTACTGGGATTACGTCTCGTGTTTAGGTTCTTAAACAGTTAAGACACACGTCTAACATTCAGATCGGGCCATCCCTAAGCCTCTTAATCCATAAAGTTGGTGGCTTTAAGCCTTTGCATGGCTGTGAGAGTCACCAACACCCAAATCTCTCCACTTTCATCACTCTAAAGCTCATAACTCAAGCATGACTCCATAACAACGACCAAGATGGGATTTTTTTATGGATCAACCTTACTCATAACACTGAAATGGGACAAATCTAGGTCCAATGAGCCCCTCTTGCTCATAAAGTCTCCACCTTTGGGACTTAAACCCTAGAAATGGACCATAAAACACCAAACCAAAATAAAGAGGAAAGTTTTGAGCTTTTTACCTCAAAGTGAAGCTCCTTCCTCTGAAGAACTCAGATCCAAGCTTGAAATTCAAACCCTAGCCTCCACAAGCTCCTCTCCTTGTTCTTCACTAACACACAAAGGCACCTTTAGCTCAAAATACTCACACTGAAATGGTGGCTGAGGATAAGCCCTTAGCATTCCTTTTATAGTGCACAAGCCATAAATTAGGGTTTGCATCTGGGCCCACTACACCCAGCGTAACCGTGGGTACGTCCAGCGTACCTTGGCGAGTCCGTGTCCAACTTAAGCGCATGAATACATGCAGCGTACTCTCCATTACGCCCAACGTACTCATTTGCTACAATTTCCACTCATGGGCTAATCTTGACAACTTGATAATAGAGAAGGGTTAAATAGTTGTAACTGAATTTCGGGATGTTACAAATGTCTTCAATATCAAAAAAAAAACTCTGCGGTTGGAGAAGGCCGTTCCCCCTGTACTTGAGAACATCCTGCTAAATTGTCATGCACTGGCAAGGCTGGATCAGAGTTATCTTGGGCAAATAGTGAAGGTTCCTCCTGGAGTGTAGAAGGGAGTTCGCCTTGATCCGGCAAAGGTTCCCCCTGAATTGTGGACGTGAGTGTGATACTCCTTGAGTCTATTCTTGTGTCAATGTTTTCTATGAATTCATCATCCGAATCTGAAGAAACGTTAGATGGTTGAAACTCTCTGAGGATTGGAGCTTCATATACAGGTACTGGAACCTTGATGGTTGTTGTAAGGTCCGGAGTTGTGTTTTACCCCTCAACCTGCGAGGTGGAAGTATTTAGCGATACTTCTTCGGACGTTGGTGGACCAGATACATTTGCATGTTGTTGTTGAGCTTCTAGAGACAAGAGAACTTCGGATAACTTACTTTTATCTACGGGATCTAAGAGATTGTCATAGTTTACTTCAACTAGATTTAATGGACCTGAAGAGGCAGGAATATCACTTTCTAGAATTGTTGTGGTTTCAGTTGATGGAGCGGAGTTATGGATGTTATGGTCATCAAATTTCACATCAAAGCTTTCAATTATCAACCTTGTGCGTCTAATGAGAACTCGATAAGAAACCTTGTTAGTGGAGTAGCCAAGGAAGATACCTTCATCAGAATTTGGTGCGAATTTATTGAGGTGATCTTTGTTGTTAATTACGAAGCATCTACACCCAAATATATGAAAGGACAGGACATTTGGCTTGCGGTTGTTAAGGCCCTCATATGGTGATTTGTTGAGACATTTGCACACAATGCTTCGATTTTGGTACAAAACAGGTTGTGGCTACTGCTTCGGCCCAGAAGTAGAGTGGAAGGTGTGCAAAATTGAGCATAGATCTGGCAGCTTCTACTAGAGTGGGGTTCCTTCGTTCTACTACCCCATTTTGTTATGGTATGTAAAGAGCTGACAAGTTGTGTGTAATCCCTTTGGAAACCAAGAAACTATTTAGAAGGTGGTTAGTAAACTCGGTTCCATTATCAGTTCGGATACGTTTGACTGGTAACTTGATCTGAAGTTCGATTTCCTTGATGAAGTTGATCATCACCTGCGGTGTTTCTGACTTGAGTCGAAGAAAGAAGACCCATGTGAAACGTGTGAAGTCATCCATAATAACCAGTATGTATTTTTTGTGATGAAGACTGGCTACGGTAGATGGACCACAGAGATCAATGTGTAAAAGTAACAATGGTTCAGAAATTGAGGAATCAATCACCGTAGGGTGAGTTGCCTTGAATTGTTTTCGATACCTACATGTAGGACAGAGAGTATCATTGCTGAACTTGAGGATTGGAAGACCACTGACTAGTTCTCCGGCGACCAAATTGTTGATGTATCTGAAGTGAAGATGAGCGGGCTTGTGGTGCCATAGCCAGCTAACTTCAGATACAGCTTTGGATAGAAAGCATAAATGTGGTTTGCCTATGATCAGAGAAACATCCAGAAGGTACATAGTACCTTCGGATCTGGACTTTATCAAACAAGTGCTCCTATCGCTTGTCATTACATAGCAAAATTGGTCATCAAATTCAACACGATGGTCTGCTTTACATAGTTGACCAACACTGATGAGATTGTGTTTAAGGCCTTCTACATAAGCAACCTTTTGGATAGAGAAGTTTCCCATAGTGAGAACACCATACCCTCGGATGATTCCATTAGCATTGTTTCCAAATTTTACATTACCACCATTGCAAATTGGCCTAAAGTTTCGAAGGTATTCTAACCTTCCCATGATGTACAAGGAGCAGGCACTGTCGATTAACCATTCTTCTTTTGGTTCCTCCTTGCACAAGGTCGGAAAATTACACGGTTAGTTTAGGCATCCAAATTAGTTCGGAGCCTAGGACAATAGTTGAGTTTCTGATAGATGCCTGAATCGAGGTTGCAGGGATTGGTTTCGTGTCAACTTTTAATCTTGGTCCTGGGTGTTTGTGAGTTTTTTGAGCGTAGTGCCTTTTTGAAAAGTTACGAGGTTTCTGAAAAGGATGAGAAAACTTTTCCTGACAACTACATTGACATTGACATGCTGAAATTTTTTCTTTTGTTTTTGCACTTTCTTTGGTCAGTGGTCGGAAAGGTGTGGTTGATTTGTGACTGGTTCGAGGTTGGTAAGCTCTGACATGTGTGCTGTTGGATTTAGAAAATGTTTGTCTCGAAGAAGATTTTTCACGTATAGAAACCTTGGACCTTTTCATAGGATTTGGTAAAATGCCCTTCCACTTGTTGAAGTTTTGATGTGATTTTAAAAGTCTTTGAGTGGGTAAAATACCCTTCCATTTTGGATCACCTGAGAAATAGATTTGAAAACCATTGTTTCGAAAATACCTTTCTTTCTTTTGGGTTTTGTCAGAAAAGTTAGGAATGGATGTTGAAACTGCACATTCCATTTTGCATGTTTTCTTGATGGAGAGTTTTTTTAAAAATAGTGAGTAAAAACAAACTTTTCTGGACTCTTAGATATTGGAAATCTGGTATGTCTCTTGTTTTTAGAAAAAATTTGTCGGTTTGTCCCTTGAGATCGAATATCCTCTTTGACAGCCTTTTTTGCTAAAGTTTTTGGAGATCCGAAGTCATTTGTGTTCAACTGTGGTTTCCTGGAAGCCTTTGAAAATTTTTGACAACGAGGGCTTGACTCATCAGAACTTGAAGATTCTGGCTTTTGAGAACATTGACCTACTTCAAAGTTTTCTATGAGGGTAGTTCATGGTGAATTGGTTGAAGAGTCACGGAACCTATGATTGTGGACTTTGGTAAGGAAGACTTAGCTACCGTAGTGTAATTCTGAGTTGTGACTGGAATGGGATTTTTCTGAGAATCATGACTATAGTGAGATGCACTACGGTCTAAGGACAAGGGTGGAAAGTCTTGTGAGACTTCGGGACTTTCTGTGACAATTTCTTCATCAACAACAGATGAGGTTTGAGAATTTTGGTTGATCGTGCCATAGATAAGAGGTTGATCACATGTGTTATCCGAAACCTCAGGCAAAATTTCCTCAATGACACAATTATTACTTAGATTATGAAGTCTACCGAAGTGTGTTCTGATATCGTCGGTAAAAGTCTTGTCATTGAATGGAAAATGAAATTCTCGGTCCGGAGGGACATAAAGTTGATCGTTGTTAAACCGGGGTGAGGAATCCTCTGCGGTAGGATATCCAATGGACCAACCCCAATTGTATGTATTGTCCACAGTTCCATTATTAACCAACATTTCAATCGCTTCACTTTCATTGTACAATTTTTCTATTAAAAGATTTAGACATACAATCTCACTCTGAGCTAAATCTCTTCGGTTCAAAGCTATTTCTAGTTGTGTTTCACTCAACATTCTTGCATCTTTTTCTAACTCTAAATCTCTTTCTAACATAGCCATTTTGAGACTTTTGTTGTCCAGTCGTCCTCTCACATGAAAGATCTCTTTGGAAGCTATGTTCTTCTCATCTAAGGCTTTGTTGTAGTCTAAAAGGACGGCAACACATGTGTCATTAGGATTGTCTATGAAAGGTTGATAGTCATGCATGTTATAGTTTAGAGTTTGGATCATGAGTTTTACATGTTCGACGATGCTTAGTGTTCCATCATTTTCCATGTACAAGTAATTCCTTTCTAGCTTTGTAGACCCATCATCATCAGCAGTTGCTAGCATGCAGATCTTGCCTTTTCCTTTGATATTGCTGTTGTTTTCTTGTTCATCTCCGGATGACCAAACTTGATGGTCTCTTTTGACATGAGCCACATATGCCCTAGCCTTTTCCTTTTCCTCTAGTTCTTAAGCCATTCTAAGGTAGAATGCACCATCTTTTGCCATATTAGCTTTGCAATCCTTTGCAAAATGATTCTCTTTGTTGCACTTGTGACATATTACAACATCACTTTTGTCTTTTGAAGGGATGCCGGAGTCAGAGGTTTGAATAGACTGCAGTGCCTCCTTTAGCTGAGTGTTTCGAGATTGCGGTTGTCGGTGTGAATTTTTAGGACAATGAGAGTGATTGTTTTGTGGGTTATAGTTACAATTGAACGGAGGTTTGTTGAATTGTTGATTTTTGCAAAAAGAGTGAGGTGGTAGTCGGTTGAACTGTTTACGAACTAGAGCAATAGCCTTCTGAAATTCTTCTTCATCATCATACTCTGAGTCAGCTTTGCATGACTGCGGTGTAGTTTCATACGAGGGAGAGTAAGACTGGTTGTGAGGAGCTTGTGCTACAAGAGCAAGTGGTCCTCCGAAGTCAACACAGTCTTTGAGTACGGTGGATTCTTGTGCTTGCAATTCTCCATATAACTTGTAGAGAGACAGGGAATGGATCTTTCTATCTCCTTGAACTATCATCTTAGCAGTAGTCCAATGTCTTCCTAACCCGTTGAGAAAATCAAGGTTTGTTTCATGGTTACTGCGGATGGTGCCAACATTTGATAACTTAGTAACTATCAGATTGAAACTTTTGAATCAGTCTTCTAAACTTTCACCAGTATGAGCTTTGAAGTTGTTGAATATATTGAGTGCAGTTGTCAGCTTCCTATCTTGAGCTTGTTTTGAGCCTTCATACAAGTTCTTGAGAACATCCTAGATCTCTTTTGCAAATTTACAGTTTATAATAATGTCGAAGTTGTCAGAAGCAACCCCACAAGATATATCATAAAAAGCAACAACATCATTTACCATTTTATCAAGATCATCTTTGGTGGGATCGTTCATGACTGGTTGTCCTCCTCCTAGTCTGGATGTGGCGCCATCAGTTTGAACAGGTTTAAGAACAAGGACATGTGGTCCTTCTTCAATAGATCGCCATACATCGCTACTAAGTCTCCTTAAGTATCCTTCCATTCATTGAGACCAGTGATGCTATTCATTTGCAACCAATAATAGAGCTCGATTTGAACCACCAACACTGTTGGAAACATTTAGAGAAAGTGCTTGTGCCATTTTCCTTCTTTTTTTTTTAAGAAATGAGCTTCAGTGGTATAGAAGGCCTTTTGAAAATCAGAGTTCCGTTTTTCAAAAGGCAACCACTATGGCTCTAATACCAATTGTTGAGAGAAAACCATGAGACACACTTGAACAAACGTTAGAACAAGTATAGTTGCGGAATTAGTTAATCTCAAAGGATCCAAAAGCTCAACAATAATAAGTTAACGAGTTAGATAGTTAGATAGTTAGTTGAGGAAATGTAAGGAAACACAAATGACAACAGAATATATATCAAGTAAACACATAATTTGATTCATAACATGGAATGCATTCAGACCAAGTTAGTGAGTGAGATCAATCTTAGCGACAAAGTCACAAATGACTTGCTCCGAAGAAAAGTGTTAATCAGTTATGTTCGAGAGGATTTAGAGAGTAAGAAAAATATGAGATGCGTAAGGAATACTTGAAGATAATTTAGATTTACAGATGAGTAAAGAGAGATCTATATAGAATGATAAATAGTGAACTCTATTTATAGAGACTCAAGAAATACAAATGATTCACTCTCTAAGAGTAGCCATGCAAGGCATACTGGACAATAGAGAGTATTACAGAAAGATAGTTGAAAATAAACTAAGTACAGAAAGAAGACAGTGGTTGATTAGATGACTTCGGATGAGGCTGCTGATGGAAGCTTGATTGCAGAGGCTTGTAGGCTGCAGTAGTCTAAATTAAGAGGGTCACTTCATGTATCAACACTTAGACTAAACCTTAAACTAAAACAAAACATGAATCTATTGACAATTATCTTTGAAATTGGATTAGCATGAACATTACCACATCAAAAAGAGGTTTATAAGTTGAAAAACAATTTAGGGTAATGTTCCTAGTCCATTTCCAGCCAAAATAGTCGAAGATATGCTATCTGGGGGTCCAACATGTCGAGTGCATGAACCAACTCGAAGAGTTGGATCGTTTTGAACACTTTTAAGGCATGGACTCGTCGAGTCACCTGATGGACTCGCCGAGTCCGTTGTCCAGACAGGAAAAAAAAACTTTGATTTTTAAGCAGATTTTTCAAGTATAACAAGAAAACAAGCCTAGGCTCTGATACCATTGTTTGTTTATGAGCATTCCAACACTCTTAAGTGTACATGAAACTCTAAATACCTTGGATCTATGTTTTCTCTATTATACATGCAAATATGAATATTCCAAGATATTACCCTAACTATCATAGAATCTTTTGATACTTGAATAATAAACTAGATTGGAATACATACCTTGTTGATGTAGCTTAACTCCATGAAGCATGAGAGCCTAGTGCACCAAGTGTGACACCTCAAATGGTTCACAAAACATCAAATACACATGGAAAAACTTAGAGAGAAATGATACACTTCATGAAATCGGATAGCCCTCACTATTCCTTCACAGTGTCTCATGGTGGCCAATTTTGACAAGAATAGGATGCTTATATAGTGTGTCACAATTAGCGTTACACCATGTATACCCTAATTGTCATGGTCTTTCATTTCCTTGATCCATGGGTACAAAAACACCATGGAGCATCCTATGGGTTTTAGCCCAACTTGATAATCCATGGAGCATTAGACCATTATAAAAGTATGAATGATTTACACAATCAACCCATATATTTAATTAGTCTCCTTTTGAAAACTTAATTAATTCCAAATTAATTTTTGATCAATAATAATTAAATAAACTTACTAATATATTAGAACTTATAACATATTACCAAACCTTAAGTGTTATTTCCCTCATTTTAGTGTATCCAAATAAATGATTCCATGCAACCCAAATGGACCATGTTGAGTCGGGTCAAGTACATACCAAATATAGTTATGGACTTAGACACTAATCCAACAAGAACATCAAGATAGAAGTGAAAAATGATAAAAAAAAAATTGTAACTATTATTATGGATCCTCAAGAGATGTATGTTCTTTACCTTAAATTTACTTGTGGCTTGAAAACCCCTTATGAATCTCCATGATTTCGTGGTTAAGAGGCTGTGGTTGTGGTGTTTGGAGAAAAAAATTAGAGAGAAGGTAGAGAGTGTTTTCTAGAGAGAGAAAGAAGAGTGATGTGTGTATGTTGGAGAATGAGAGTGTGAGAGAGAGATATATAGAGGGAGAGAACGAATTTTAGGGGATAATACACCTTTCTCATTCATTTTCTTTTATAAAATTTATATTTTTTTTTATAAAATATCTCAATTTTTATATAAAATGTGAAGTAAAATCAAGTTTTTATTCATAAAACGTTGATTTTTGATTTATAAATTAAGGGTAAATGTTAATGAGTTAAATTATATTTTCTTTGAATGCATTTTCATAATTTTAATTATTATAAAATCAAGTTTTTATTCATAAAACCTTGATTTTTGATTTATAAATTAAGGGTAAATGTTAATGAGTTAAATTATATTTTCTTTGAATGCATTTTCATAATTTTAATTATCTTATGTTAATATAACTCTTGTATAGTTATAAATAATGTTTGTAACTTATTTTATCGGTCGATTGGCATTCTATGTAGTGGTTTTGACATTCAAGTGAAATTGAGGAATCAAGTATACTAGTCCTAGTTTTCAACTATGACTTAAGTTTATATGAGACTTGGACCTAATTTATACCACTAGATCAAGTGCATTATGTGTTTATATGGTTCATGAAAAGATGATCGAGTTAAAGAGTGACCCGAATATGGATAGTCTCTACAGTTAAGTAATTGTAGAATTCGCATATCAATGTGAAATCTAAGTACACTATCCATTGTTTCTAATTGCTTCCAAGTTTGTATTGGGTTATAACTTAGCTTCTAGTTACTAAGTCTAGTATGTTTTGTGCCTATACGTGCAACTAAGTTTATCAATTCTAGAACCGACTCGAATTTTGACGGTTGTCACACACACACATACACACACACACACACACACATATATATATATATATATATATATATATATATATATTAAAGTTATAATATTATAATAGTATAAGGCTTGAGTTTTAAACTTTTAAAATTCTAGGGTTTGGAATTAAACTTTTAGTGTGTGACTTTACAAATTCCAAAACTTGAGGGAAAGTTTTGAAACTCTTCAAAGCTTTTCATCTTCATAACATATGAGTTTAATGGTCTTTTAAAATGAGACTCTTCATTTTTCTATATCCTATGACTTTTAATGATTCCTTTAAATTAAAATTTTTTGAAATTCCAGAACTTGAGGACAACTTACGGACTCCATTAAAAACATCAAGATCGTCAATTAAACTAACAATAATGTTCTAGTTCTTGATTAAACTCATATGAACAAGGTAATTCGAATCAAAAATTCCATGTAATTAGACTAGTCACATAAACTAACACAAAACATGAAATTTTGTCAATCACCTTACATTTGTGGCCAAAAACTCGTTCTTCTGCACTCTGCATTACTGTGAGTCCATGAACTGGATTGTCGAGTAGCTCATTTTGTATGGACTGGTCGAGTGCATCAGTCGACTTGGCGAGTTCATCAGTCAGAATGCATAAAACTTGATTTTTTTTCAACTTCAAACAATAAGTAGTATCATGTATAATTGAAAACAAGTCTAGGTTCTGATACCACTGAATGATTTTGAGCATTCTAACACTCTTATGTTGTACATGCAACCCTAAATAACTTGGATCGATGTTTTCTCTATTATACATGCAAACTTTCATTTTCCAAGGTATTACCCTAGCTAGCATACAAAACTTTGATACTTGGGTAATAAAACAAGTTAGATAACATACCTTTTGTTGTAGCTTGTTGCTTGGAGCTTTAAGAGCCTAGCACCAATAATGTGAATGTCTTAAGTGGAATCACAAATCACCACTAACACATGGAAACTTGGAAGAGGACCCTCTCTAGCTCACAAAATCAACCACACTATTGTGTATACTCTAGGTGCCAATTTCTTGAACCAAAGGGCTTTGTATTTAATGTAGTTACATTAGGGTTACACCATGTAAACCGTAATGTGCATGACTTTCCAAATTCCTCATGATCTATGGGTTTTAACCTCCATGGAGTATCCATGGGTCACCACATGGGTTAAGCCCAACATAAGGAATCATGGATCATTAGCCCACATTATAAGAATGAATTATTTACACAATCAATCCCTATATATTTAATTAGTATCTTTTGATCACAAAATTAATTCCAAATCAATTCTTGATCAATACTAATTAAATAATATGATTTTGTATTAATATATTATAGCTTATAATATATTAATAAATTAAAATTATCCTCTTCTCAAAAGTCCAAATTGTTCCGGTGAAGTGCAAGCCAAATGGACCATGCTAAACCGTGTCAAGTACATACCAAAATTTTATTATGGACTTAGACACCTTATCCAACAATTAGGTCCGATTAAGACATGAAAACTAATAAAGTCGCCAACTTTATCAGTTAGGAGCTTGCTATGAAGTTTCCTTAAGGTTTGGATGCTTTTGATAAAGTCCCATTAAGACATGAAAATGTATAAAGTCGCCAACATAGACACCTTATCCAATAATTAGGACCCAGTAAGTCGCAAATGGAGACTTTCGGTCTGATTATTACACCCCGCGTAAGTCCTGGTACACCCCGCTTACTGGTCTAGTTGCCCTGATCAGGATTTGCATGTACGCTGACCATACCAGGGGAAGTACGCCCCACGTAGTCCCGTTGTGGGCTCGTTGCTTTTGGGCTTCGCATACTTTGGTCATTTGTTGGACTCGGTTTTGGGCCTCTGGGCCATCTTAGAGTATTATTGGACTAAGAGAAGCGTTGGGATTAGGACAAGGTCCATATGGAGTTGGGCCTAATCTGCAAAGTTGGGCCGTTAGTGGGCCTATATGAACCTTTTTGGTCTTGGACCATGGCAGGCCCAATGAGGTGGGTAAGTAGTGGGCATGGTTAGTCCGGTCACCCTTGGAATTATTTATGAGGTGTAGCCTTGCACAGTTTTTTATTATGGTGTTGGGTTGTTTTGGTCAGTTCAGGAACCAGAGCTCAACGGCAGCGACAGTGTAGGATTTCGTGTGTAGCGGTTGAGGTGAGTCTTCTCATTATTCTTACCTATGTGGTAATACAGGAGTGACCGGAGGCTCTTATTTATGTTGTTGACTGGAGGGTCTTATTTATATTATTAACCGGAGGGTCTTATTTGTATTACTGACTAGAGGATCTTATCTACTTTATGTATTATGCATTCTGTGTTTGTGACATATACTGTTATATAATTATGTATATATGTTGAGATATGACCGAAGGGTCCATACCGAGCCGTGAGACCAGAGGGTCCTCACTGGATCACATGATAGGAGGGTCCTTATCGAGATATAGCCATGAGAGGCTTATTGTTTGTGTGTGTGATATTTTAGGGAACTCACTAAGCTTCGTGCTTACCATGTTAAGTTAAATGTATTTTAGGTACTTCTGTAGATTCCGGGAAGGAGGAGGCATGATTGTACACATCTGTTGGATTATGGAGATTTGAGGATTTTTGGATGCTCTGATATTGTTTGATAATAACTTATAATTTTTGTGATGACTGGAAATAATGAGTAATATTTTGAGAATTAAATACGAAAAATTTTGTCTTGAAATTTGATGTGTTACATTACCGTTGAGAGACTCTACCCATATTCGTATCATGGGTACTGTCCTAAAGATATAGCTCAAAAAAATACGAGATTATGTCGGACATAATGATACGAAAGTCGAAACGTTGTTTTGGAAGTCATGCAATGCATATAGTGGTCATGAATTTTACTTGTGTTTGGAAAAGCTTACAAAGTGCATGTAGGAATCCACCTTTCTGCACCATCCTTAGGAGTCAAATTTTCTGGCTTTACAGTATAGAAATTTCAAAATGGGCATGGGCATTTTTCTCTAAACTATGTTAAAATGTTAAATCGATTCATATTCCTGAAATTGTGAAAATATATCCACCTCCATACATCAGTTACCTATAGCAACGATAATTGAGTTAATCAATCAGTCAATACAATTAGCATTTGTCGAACGTCATGAAATTGCAAGTAACTTTATAGTTATAGTTTGTTTTTTCTTGTGTTATAATTTATAAATTAACAAATATTGCATGGACGATTTATGTTGGTGTAACCCCTTATGCTAAGAATAAGGTTCAAAAGCGTGTGAACAGGTCTTGTAATTGGGAGCCAAGACGTATTTAAGTGGATACATTTCAAGTCGATGACAATTTCGACAACAGAAAAGTAAGACTTGAACGTTGGGTATGTGTTTGTGGGAAATGGCATAAAAGCGGTATACCTTATGTCACACCCCCGAACCAGACGTTGGAAATGTCCGAGGGCTCGCGTGACTCAAATTGAATATCATAACAATGAATATACATGAAACATAACATAAACTTCACTATGCATTAATACATTACAACTGACATTGTTCACATCAAATACATTGTTTAAACATTACATATCCATAGCATAAATTGTTTGAAAGTTTTCAAAGCATAACACCCTAACATACTCATTATTACTCTTTAGCATACCTGTTACCTGAGAATACAAGTTATTTTGAAAACATCAACATATGGAATGTTGGTGAGTTCATAAGCAGGGTTATTATGAAAATGTTTTGTATAGTTTATAAAACCCAGAAAATCCGATATTTTCTGAAAAGACAATTGTTTGTACGAAAGTGTGAAGATCCATAGGTTTACTCATGAATGACTTCAAAGCGTGTATAAATGAGAAGTTTTGCATTAAAGTTATTGAAAAGTACAAGTGAATGGTGTTGATTTCCTCAAAAAAAACCCGATGTTTTCTGATAATATAATATAATATAATTGTTTCGAATTGTTATACCATCACAACGTATGATTATGATTTTCCTTGATTACTCAGATAGTATTGGATTTATTTATGTGAGTCGTTATAACCATGCATGATAATGACTAGTTCGTCGGTCTTGGCATTCTAGCAAATGCCGGAATTGATCTTAAGATTTTGTCACCCTAGACTGGCCGAGTCTAACTGTAGCGAATAGCTGAGGTGTGGGGGAGTCACCCCCATATAGATCTATACACAAACTCTCGCTCTCCCTCTAGGAGACTTTGATTATAACTACAGACTACGAACGACACTTAAAGGTGTCGCCCGTTATTACTCACTAAATCCAAACGAAATTGATTACCATTGATTAATGACCTGTATTCGTTTACTTGAATTGAAAGTAAGCCTAACAAACGAGGAGAAGATGATTACGAGGTCCTGCTAATTACGTGTCTTATTTAAGGTTGTTGGGTATACGAAGTACGCGTTGGCCCATTTCACATTTGATTTATTTGGACCTTACTAGCAATGCTAATGGGCCACTAAGGCCCAATAGCACATAAAAGCCATTGGGGTCCCTTAAACATGTAATTGGGTCACATGAGGCCCAATAGACATGTGTTATCATTGTTAGGCCCAAAAGTCATGTCAATGGGTCACGAAGGTCCAATAAGCTTGATTAGAATCTTTCAAGCACAACAATTTGAATATTTACTTGTTTTAGGTATAGTATAATTGTCGGAAACTTGATTGAACAATTGTTAAATTTGCAACGACACGAAGCTTGTCGATTGTTTATAACGATATTTGAAAATATATGTATATTCGTCATTATTTCATCATTTGTAATTTGGTATTTTTTACCCAAATATTTTAATAACAAAATAATTGACTTGAAATATTGGTATTTTTTACCCAAATATTTTAATATCAAAATAATTTACTCTTTGGCAGTTTCAGCCCCTTCAGTAAAGAGTTTTTCAGTTAAAGTCCAAACTTTTTGCTACTTTTACAATTTTGACCTAAATTCCAAAAACTTTACATTTTTTTATCCTTTTTGGAAAAAAAATCATTTTAAGCCCTGAAATACTTTTGTTTACCGTTTTACCCCGTGTTTTGAGAAATTTACCATTTCAATCCCTTGAAAACCATAATTTTTGCAATTTTTGGGCCTATGGGCCGAAAAGCCCAAAAATTGGCCCATTAGGCTACACATTACATTTCTAGTCCTTTGAAGAGCATAATATTCATAGAAACATTTATTTTAACTGTTTTGACTCTTTTGGTCATTAAGAAAACCGTGAATGACTACTTTTAACTCAACTTTTGTTTATTTTACAAATATAGCCCAAAAATGAGTTTTATGTTGCAATATGGTTATTATAACCTTAGAGGGTAATTTTTCATGACTTTTTTAGTGTAATATATATCATAGATCATGTTTATTTTCTTCCTTGATCCATAGATCTCGAGATTTCTTGCCTTTTAGTTACATATTTACCACATAAACACATGAAATCACACATCACATACACATACACATAGATCTACACATTTTACTTGTATTCTCCCCCATAAAACTTGTGAAAAGAGAAAATAGAGGGGTATGAACTCACCTTCCTTTGATGATCAAGATTTTGAAGAAGAAATGGAAGAGTTTGATGTTATTTTCGGTCCTAGCAACACCTTGTTGTAGATTTCGAGCTTAAGGAGTTTTCTAGGAGTGTGATCACCAAAACCTTGTTTAGAAGGAGTGATCTTACAAGAGAGAAGAGTTATATAACTTAGACATGTAAAAAGCTACCAAAGAATGATGATTTTCTTGTGAGAATCCTTTTGAAACCAAACCATATTTCGAGATTTTGGAGTGAGAAGGAATAGAATGCTTGAGAGAGAAAAAGGAGTGAGATGACCATTATGGATATATGTTGGATTATGCATGGAAATATGATGGTTAATAAGGAGGTGGCACATGAAAGTCAACCCTTCTTATTCTTTTTTTTATATATATTTGGGTCGAGATAGAGAGAGGAAAGGCAATGATTTTGGCCTTTAGTGCTTGAGTCCATAATATGGGCCCAATTTGATGGTTTTCAGCCCATTGGGCCTTTTAGAGTAGTTCACGGCCCGATATTCATCAAAGTATGAGTTTTATGGCCCGTTAGGGCTAATTATATTTGTTATGGCCCACTAAGGCCCATTAAAGATAAAGTAGTCCATTCTAGGCTTATGAGGCCCAAAATGTTATGTTTCATGCAAATGGGTTCAATTAAGGTCCATTTAAGAGTTCTAAGCCCAAAATAGTCAAATTGGAAGCTTATTGGTCCATTAAGCCCCAATAAGAAAATCCTAGTCCAAAATGAACTTAAACTTGGATTTTTAGGGTTTCCAACCTTTCGTTGACTATTTGAGTGTTTGCATAGAGTGTTTGATGGAATTTTGTTGTCATTTAATAAACACCATACATGTTTTCAAGTTTTAGCTACAATGTTATTCGTTGTTAAGTGTTTACATCGTATCAGAATTTCTAGTTGTGACATCATCCCCCCGTTAGAGGGAATTTCGTCCCGAAATTCGTTTTAAAGCTAGATTTGAGAATGCGAGAATAAGTGAGGGTACTTCTGATTCATTTGGTCTTCACGTTCCCTTGTGAATTTTGGTCCATGTTTTGCGTTCCACCGAACTTTCACAATCGGAATGCGACTTCGCTTAGTATGCTTCACGTTCCTATCCATGATTTTGACTGGTTCTTCGATGAACAAGAGATTCTTGTTGATTTCGATTTCTTCTAATGGAATGACCAGAGTTTTGTCGGATAAGCACCTCTTTAAGTTGGAAACATGGAACACGAGGTGTTCCATAAGCCACTGGACCAATTCGGGCAAGAATCTTGAAGGGTCCAATGTATCATGGGTTTAGTATTCCATGTTTCCCAAAACGAATCACCCCTTTCCAGGGAGAGACCTTTAACAACACTCGATCCCCGACTTGAAATTCCAAGGGCTTTCGCCGTTTATCAATGTGGCTCTTCTGTCTGTCTCGTGATGCTTGCAGTCGGTCTCTGATCTAAATTATCTTCTCGGTCGTTTCATGTATGATTTATGGTCCTGCTAATGCATTGCCTGGTGTCTGTCCTCTTGCTAGCTGAGTGTCACCTACCTCAGCCCAACACAACAACGATCTACATTTACGCCCATACAATGCCTCGCATGGGGCAACTTTGATGCTTGAGTGATAACTGTTGTTGTACGAGAATTCGATCGAAGGAAACTGGAAATCCCATTACCTTCTAAATTCTATCACACATGCGTGCAGCATATCTTCTAGCGTTTGAATGGTTCGCTCGCTTTGACCATTCGTTTGTGGGTGGTAGGCCGTGCTCATGTTAAGTTGTGTTCCCATAGCTTTCTGAAGTGATTGCCAAAAGCATGAAGTAAACCTAATATCTCTATCTGAGATGATAGATATTGGCACTCCGTGGAGTCTCACGATTTCCTTAATAAAGGTCCTTGTCAATCATTCCCTCTGGTATGACTCTTTTATAGGCGGGAAATGAGCGGATTTTGTCAACCTGACAACTATTAGCCATATGGTATCCAAACCATCATTCGTCTTGGGTAGTTTGGTCACAAAGTCCATAGTAATCCTTTACCATTTCCACTTGGAAATATTGGTTGTTGTAGTAATCCCGAGGGCTTCTGATATTCCACCTTTATTTTAGCACATGTAAGGCACTTGCTAACGTAAGTGGCAATTTCAGCCTTCATGTTAGGCCACCAATAATGTTGCTTGATATCCAAGTACATTTTATATGAACCTGGATGGATGGAGTATCTTGTCTTGTGGGCTTCATTCATGACTACTTCTCTGAATCCCCCAAGTTTAGGGATCCAAATGCGGTTCATGAAATAATATCCTCCGTCCTCCTTCACTTCCAAATTCTTTTCCATTCCACATAACGCTTCGCTTGTTTTGTTTTCTGCCTTCATGGCATCGAACTGGGATGCTCTGATTTGCGAGGTCAGGTGGGTTTGAATGGTTATGGAGAGAGTCTTCACACGACGATTCGAGTATTCTTTTCGACTCAAGGCATCAGCTACCACGTTAGCCTTACCTGGGTGTACTTGATTTCTCACTCATAATCTTTTAGCAGTTCAACCCCTCTTCGTTGCCTCAAGTGCAACTCCTTTTGATTTAAAATCTGTTGAAGACTCTTGTGGTCTTTGAAAATGATGCACTTTGTGCCATAAAGGTAGTGCGTCAAAATATTCAAGGCGAAGACCACAGATCCCAATTCGAGATCATGGGTGTTATAATTCACCTCATGTGTCTTTAGTTGTCGGGACGCATAAGCTATCACCTTCCCACGCTGTATAAGTACACAACCTAAACCCTGATTCGATGCATCACAGTAAACTACGAAGTTCTCTGCTCCCTCTGGTAGGAATAGTACCGGTGCACTGCAGAGTGCTTGCTTCAGAGTTCGGAATGCAATTTCTTGCTTATCTATCCATTCAAACGGTACACCCTTTTACGTAAGCAAGGTAAGTGAGTTGGCTGTTTTGGAGAAGTTCAGAATGAACCTCTTGTAATAGCCTGCGAGACCTAAAAATTGGCGAATTTCTATGGGTGTCGTTGGGATCGCCCATCCTTCAATGGCTTTGACCTTAGAAGGATCCACATGTATCCCTTCTTGACTAACAACATGGCCCAAAAAGTTCACACTACGGAGCCAAAACTCACACTTAGAGAGTTTTACGTATAGCTTTTCGGTTCTTAGAGTTTTTAAGATTTACCGGAGATGTCGACCATGCTCCTCTTCACTTCGAGAATAAACTATAATATCGTCGATGAAAACGATGACAAAGTTGTCGAGGAATTGTCGGCATATTCTATTCCTTAGGTCCATGAATGCGGCAGGGGCATTCGTTAGACAGAAGGGCATTACGACAAATTCATAATGTATGTATCGATTTCGAAAAGCGGTTTTGGGGATATCCTCTTCGCGGACTTTGAGTTGGTGGTATCCGGATCGCAGATCTATCTTAGAGAAGTTACTTGCTCCTTGGAGTTGGTCAAATAGAATGTCGATTCGCGGAAGTGGATAGAGATTTTTGAGAGTGAGCTTATTTAGTTCCATGTAGTCAATACACATCCTAAAGGAACCATCTTTCTTCTTAACAAAGAGAACCGGAGCTCCCCATGGTGAGAAACTGGGTCGGATGAATCCTTTGTCCAAAAGTTCACTGACTTGGCTGGACAGCTCTTGCATCTCGACAGGAGACAATTTGTATGGCGATTTGGCGATGGGTGTAGCTCCTGGCACGTGGTCAATTCGGAACTCAACTTGTCTTTCTGGGGGTATCCCCAAAAGATCTTCAGGAAAGACATCCGGGAACTCGCAAGTCACTGGGATGTCTCGAATACTAACCTCTTCTTTGGACTTATCCACGATATGAGCCAGAAATGTCAAGTCCTTCTTTCGTAGATACTTTTGTTGCTTAATTCACAAGATAAGATGAAGGTTCGTGCTGGGTTTGTCTCCATAAATAATTAGGGTTTCGCGATTTGGGAGGTGAAGGCGAACGACCTTCTCATGACACATAATTTCAGCATGGTGGGGGCTTAACCATTCCATAACGATAATCACATCAAAACTCCTAATGGATACGGCCATTAAGTTTATTTGAAATACGTGATGGTTCAAGGTCAGGGTACTTCCGATGTAGATTTCCCTACTGGATTCTGTTTTCCCATTAGCCATTTCCACCGTAAAGGTTTCATTGAGCTTCTGGGGTTGCTTTTTTAACAAGAGTTTGAACCTATTACTCACAAATCTTCGTTCTGCACTGGTATCAAATAGAATGCATGCATAAGTGTGGTTTAGGAGAAACGTACCGGTGACAACAGCAGGATCCAGAACCACTTCTCCCTGACCCATGATCAGCACTCTCCCTGCTCCTCCATTCCCATGGTTGTTGATGTTGGGGCAGTTTCGACGAAAATGCTCAGTCTTTCCACATCCATAGCAGGTGTGGCTTGGTCCCGCATTATTGCCACTGTTATTGGTGTTGTTGTTGTTGTTGTTGTTGTTGTTGTTGTTGTTGTTGTTGTTGTTTCCCTGGTGTTGGTTCCGGGGAGGATAGGTCCTGCAATATTTTGTCGTGTGACCCTTTTCGAATGCAACTAGTACAATGCGTCTCCCTACATTCGTCATTATGATGGAGACTTCACTTGTTTCAATTTGGGAGATTCATGGAATACTACCTAGGGGCACTTGGAGTAGCTAAGACTGGAGCATGTGGTGTGGAGGGAACTTGGGTGGTTGCAACATTGACTTTCAGTGTTTGTTGCTTCTTTGACGACTCTGAGCCTTGTCGCCCCTTTCTCTTGTTATTATTTCCTTTCTTGTTGTCACTTTCCTTCTTGCCTTTAGTTTCCCCTGGCTTCTTGCCCTTCTTGTTGTTGTGGTCGTACAGTTTCTTGGCCAACCTCTTGGCACTGTCGAAGGTTTCAGGATTTGCAACTATCACATTTCCTTCAATTTGGGAGGTTAATTCCCAGATGAATCGTTTGATTTTCTTTCCCTTTGAAGTAATCATGCCAGGGCACAATAGTGACAGTTAGCTAAACCTTGATATGTATGCATCAATGTCGGAGTTTCGGACGGTGAGATTCCATAACTCTTGCTCCATTTTCTGAATTTCGCCTCGCGGGCAGTACTCAGCCATCAACATTTCTTTCAACTCCGCCCACGGCATGGTGTTGGCTACGGGGAGAGTCATTACTTCTAGGTGTCCATTCCACCAGGTGAAAGCTTGGTCAACGAATGTGCAGGCGGCAAGATTCACTTTCATCTCCTCGGGGCATTCGCATATCTCAAATACCAATTCCACTTTTTCAATCCATCTCTTTAGGGTTATCATTCCACGTATGCCATTAAAGGTTTGTGGCTTGGCGTTGGTGAAGTCTTTGTAAGAGCATGTCTTGGTAGGTCCTTGATTTATTACGTTGTTCGAACTTCCAACCCCTTGTCCATTGCCTCCACCATTTTTGCCTTGGTGGATTTTTGCTATGGCCGCGGTGATTGCAACAGATAGAACTGCTTGAAATGCAGCTGAGTTGATTTCTGGTGGGGTTGGCCCAGGGTTTCCACGGGTTGGTCGTTGAGGCATCTTTTTGTCATGGAACAGAAAGATATTGAGTGCCTATGTTTTTTGTGAGTTTGTGGTCCTATAAACTATGTGTATTGCATGTACTTAAGTAGTTTCACATGTTAACATACAATCATTGATTCATAACACATAACAGATAACAACATCACAATAGAACACATATATTTTTCCACTAATAATATCAGTACCTTGCTACTTGAAAATTTGCTCGAAGGAGCATACATAAGTGTTGCAAGGTCAACAGTGTAACGCCTCTATGAGTAGTGTAATCATTTAACATAGCGTCGATGGTACATAGCATAGATCATAAAAAAATAGATCATAGTACAAGTAGGGTAAGGCTGGTCCTAACACTCTATGGAGCCCCGACAACAGCAGCGAGGTCATATACCAAAGTGTTGTGCCAACAATCGGGCCATCTCAGTCATTTCTCCAATGACTTCATCTCTTTCCTGTTCATCCAGCACCGCTCGTGCTTCCATGGCGAATAGTTGTTGCCGCAGACCGGCAATCTCAGCTTCCGGAGAGCGATTCTCTCTCGCGGGATTCCCTGGTGGGCAGGGTGGTTCTGCTGCGTCTCACTGGTAGGTGATGTGACAGAATCCTCGTATGTGTCTTGTTCTTCCTCCATGTCGTCATCGGTCCAATCAAACTCGTAGTATGTGTCCGTGTACTCGTCATGCCCAATGCCGTGTGCTCCTCACTGATCTCCCTCCGGTTCGTCCTTGATCATTTTGTGGGCCACTAACAACTGATGAAACTGAATGCCCTGGTGCTCCCCTTCCATGGTGACTGAGAATAGGTATATGAATAAACTATTATTACTCCTAAGATGTTCTAATTATTATGTAAATTGAGTTGATGTTCTCTTCTTGGTAATAAAGGGATAAGTTTTTAGGTTTACCGACCATTGTGATTTCCTCGGGGCATGTGATAGTTGTACTTTGGAGGAAATGTAGTTGATTAGGCTACATTCACCCCTTCATACAACCATGAACAGTCCCGACTTAACGGAGATGTTAGTATCATCTAATTTGATTTGGTATTATGTTCTTTTTCCTATATCGTACAACTAGAGGTGTTTTATCGTTGTGTTTTATTTGTTTTGTTCAGAGTTGTTTTAGTCCCTCTGTGGTTTATAGTTGCATATCAATGTGTGGTTAGATATGTCAGTTCAATATAAAAAGAGCTCTGATACCAACCTGTCACACCCCCGAACCAGACGGCGGAAACGTCCGAGGGCTCGCGTGACTCATATTGAATATCATCACAATGAATATACATGAAACATAACATAAACTTCCCCATGCATTAATACATTACAATTGAAATTGTTCACATCAAGTACATTGTTTAAACATTACATATCCATAGCATAAATTGTTTGAAAGTTTTCAAAGCATAACACCCTAACATACTCGGTATTACTCTTCAGCTTACCTTTTACCTGAGAATACAAGTTATTTTGAAAATGTCAACATATGGAATGTTGGTTAATTCATAAGCAGAGTTGTTATGAAAATGTTTTGTGTAGTTTATAATACCCAGAAAATCTAATATTTTCTGAAAAGACTATTGTTTATACCAATGTGTGAAGATCCATAGGTTTATGCATGAATGATTTCAAAGCGTGTATAGATGCGAAGTTTTGCATTATAGTTATTGAAAAGTACAAGTGAATGGTGTTGATTTCCTCGAAAACCCCGTTGTTTTCCAATAATATAATATAATATAATTGTTTCGAATTGATATACCATCACAATGAATGATTATGATTTTCCTTGATTACTCGGATAGTATTTAATTTATTTATGTGAGTCGTTATAACCATGCATGATAATGACTAGTTCGTCTGTCTTGGCATTCTAGTGAACGCCGGAATCGATCTTAAGATTTTGTCACCCTAGACTGGCCGGGTCTAACTATAGCAAACAGCTGACGTGTGGGGGGAGTCACCCCCGTATAGATCCATACACAAATTCTCGCTCTACCTCCAAAAGACTTTGATTATAACTACAGAGTACGAACGACACTTAAAGGTGTCGCCCGTTATTACTCACTTAATCCAAACGAAATTGATTACCATTAATTAACGACCTATATTTGTTTACTTGAATTGAAGGTAAGCCTAACAAACAAGGAGAAGAGGATTACGAGGTCCTGCTAATTACGTGTGTTATTTATGGTTGTTGGGTATACGAGGACACGTTGGCCTATTTCACATTTGATTTATTTGGACCTTACTAGCAATGGTAATGGGCCACTGAGGCCTAATAGCACATAAAAGCCATTGAGGGTCCTATAAACATGTAATTGGGTCACAGGAGGCCCAATAGACATGTGTTATCATTGTTAGGCCCAAAAGTCATGTCAATGGGTCACGAAGGCCTAATAAGCATGATTAGAATCTTTCAAGCCCAACAATTTGAATATTTACTTGTTTTAGGTATAGTATAATTGTCGGAAACTTGATTGAACAATTGTTAAATTCGCAACGGCACGAAGCTTGTCGATTGTTTATCACGATATTTAAAAATATATGTATACTCGTCATTCTATTTTCATAAGTTATAATTTGGTTTTTTTGACCCAAATATCTTAATATTAAAATAATTGACTCAAAATATTGGTTTGACCTATTCAGCCCTTCTTTAATAAAAATGACAATTTTAGTCTCTTATTTTAAAAAAAGAGATTTTAGGCCCTTAAACCATTTTCTTGGCATTTTTGACCCATAGACTTGTTTAAGTAATGTTTTTAGCTCAAAATTTAGACTTTCGCAGTTTCAGCCCCTTTAGGAAAGTGTTTTTTAGTTAAAGTCCAAACTTTTTGCTACTTTTACAATTTTGACCCAAATTCCAAAAACTTTACTTTTTTATTCCTTTTTGGAAAAAAATGATTTTAACCCTTGAAATAGTTTTATTTACCATTTTACCCTGTGTTTTGAGAATTTTACCATTTCATACCCTTGAAAACCATATTTTTCATAATTTTTGGGCCTATGGGCCAAAAAGCCCAAAATTGGCCCATTAGGCTACAAATTACGTTTCTAGTCCTTTGAAGAGCATAATATTCATAAAAGCATTTATTTTAACTGTTTTGACTCTTTTGGTCCTTAAGGAAAACCGTGAATGACAACTTTTAACCCAACTTTTGTTTATTTGACAAATATAGCCGAAAAAAGAGTTTTATGTTGCAATATGGTTATTATAACCTTAGAGGTTAATTTTTCTTGACTTGTTTAGTGTAATATATCATAGATCATGTTTATTTTCCTCCTTGATCCATAGATCTCGAGATTTCTATCCTTTTAGTTATATATTTACCACATAAACACATGAAATCACACATAACATACACATACACATAGATCTACACATTTTACTTGTATTCTCCCCCATAAAACTTGGGAAAACCGAAAATAGAGGGGTATGAACTCACATTGCTTTGATGATCATGGTTTTGAAGAAGAAATGGAAGAGTTTGATGTTATTTTCGGTCCTCGCAACAACTTGTTGTAAATTTCGAACTTAAGGCGTTTTCTAGGATTGTGATCTCCAAAAGCTTGTTTACAAGGAGTGATCTTACAAGGGAGAAGAGTTATATAAATTAGACATGTAATAACTTACCAAAGAATGATGATTTTCTTGTGAGAATCCTTTTGAAATAAGTTTGAAGTGTTGTGTGTGTGTGTGTGTGTGTTTTCTCCTTGTGTTCTCGGCCGAAGAAGAAGAAGAGATGGGGACAGAAAAAGGAGTGAAATGACCATTATGGATATATGTTGGATTATGCATGGAAATATGAAGGGTAATAAGGAGGTGGCACATGAAAGTCAACCCTCCTTATTCTTTCTTTTTTTTTTTATATATTTGGGCCGAGATAGAGAAAGGAGAGGCAATGATTTCGGCCTTTTGTGCTTGAGTCCAAAATATGGGCCCAAATTGATGGTTTTCGGCACATTAGGCCTTTTAGAGTAATTCATGGCCCAATATTCATCAAAGTATGAGTTTTATGGCCCGTTAGGGCTAATTAGATTTGTTATTGCCTAATAAGGCCCACTAAAGATAAACTAGTCCATTCTAGGCTTATGAGGCCCAAAATGTTAAGTTTCATGCAAATGGGTCCAATTAGGGTCCATTTAAGAGTTCTAATCCAAAAATAGTTAAATTGGAAGCTTATTGGTCCATTAGGCCCGATAAGAAAATCCTAGTCCAAAATGGACTTAAACCTGGATTTTTAGGGTTTCCAACCTTTTGTTGACTATTTGAATGTTTGTTAAAGGGTTTGATGGAATTTTGTTGTCATTGAATAAACACCATACATGTTTTCAAGTTTTAGCTAAAATGTCATTCATTGTTAGGTATTAACAACGTATCAGAATTCCTAGTTGTGACACCTTATGGGCAGGCTACATCATCTCTAAGAGCCCATATGTCTGAAGTCATTCATGAAATGGTTGATTATAAGATGACTGATGTCGTGTATCGTGTTGTATTCGGGTCTGAGATAGTGAATTATGTACCATCACATGTGTAATGGGTAATATTAAATGAAAGGGTAGTCGTATTACCTCCCAAATAGAAGTAGTTATTCATGTACCCCTTTGAATTTTATGTCCTATTATGTAGTAGTCATTCATGTACGTCATTGCATTTTATGTCATATTATGTACTAGTTATGGGTTAATGTTTTAATGAAAAGAAAATGGAAGTGCTTTCTTAATTCATGTTTAATCCTCATTACCGAAACACCATACATTAAAGAAGTAAGAAAACACTCGTAAAAAACGAACAACGTAACTAATGAACATTCTACATCTAATCTTATTTAACTAACATGCATATTAAAAGTGAGAGACATTATTTAAAAGATTCCATTCCTCCCCATGTGTAAAGTCCCTACCATCATATTCAAGAGGGCATAGCTCCATAGCCACTGGTATACGAATTTCTTCATCCATATCTGCATGTTCATTATCCAGCTCGTTGTAAGTAAGTTGAAAATGCTTGACCCTTTGTTTCAAATAAAGAAACTTGGCTTTGAAATCTCTTTTTCTTCGATATTGATTACAACCTATTTGATGGTGAAACAAATGACAGACACAAGACCAAAATGGTCCAACACGAAATTCTGGCAGACCTGGTTGAAAATCCTCCTCTACAGTTACGATCCAAGCTTAATCTAAAGCGACCTCCACTTCGTTGTTGCATCTAAGTTGTACAAGTGAGTCCATAGTTGCAAGGTAAAATTGGAATGTGATACAATTAAAATGGATATGAGCAAACTATTTATAGTGGGCCCTTATTGTAATTAAAATTGTGTTGTCAAGTCAAACAGTCTTCAATTCTCTTGTCAGCCAGTGAAATGGCTTGTCAACTCAAACAATCATCTCTTCTGTTGTCAACAGGTACACTGAGTTCTTCAGTTAAGTTTGACTATGAAATGCAGACCAATTAAAAGATTTACTGCGATTTTGTGTAGAAACTACTATAAAATTACTTACAGTAAAAAAGTTAAAAATACATAACGATATATTAGTTCTTCATATGTTAGATTTGGAAATTTACTCTATTTATTTCACTAAAAAAGACTTCCATACCATGGACCAATGAAGAGTACTTCATTCTTAGTCGTGCATATATTCATGTATACGAGACCAGCAAGTTGAATGATCTAATGTTTTGGACTCGTTAAACTAAAATCATCAACGTTGAAACACGAACGACTACAACAAGCCGTCGTGACATCCTAGATATCGCAACAAAATGGTATGAGATGAAAACTAAAATTCTATTATTCAACGATATTATACCTAAATTGATGACACTCGTTTAAATGCTACTGAGGAGGTCATCTTGGAAGCTTCTAAGAAGGAATATTTTGAAATATATCCCATTTATTTAATATCTATTTGTAATGTCCATTTCACGAAGTATTATTTTATTTATGTAATTAATATTAGTCTTGACTAATAATGGGACAAATGGACTAATGGAGTGGACCTTAGCAAAATGGGCCAAATAGTTTAGTTGCCCATAATTCGTACGTTGGGCATAACCAGGCGTACGCGGGGCGTAGGGGCGCATAGGATTTGGGAGCTGCATGCACGTACGCGCAGCGTACCAAGGTATACGCACAACTTACGTGAGCTGGCAGAAAACCCTAGTTTTAGGGTTTAATCCATATAAGTACCCCATTATCGCTCAAAACCTAGCTTCCTTACCAGTCCCTCACTCTCAAATAACCCTAATTCGCCTCCTACTCTATTGTTGTGTGTGTTTGACCTTTGAAGAAAAGCTTGGAGGAAGAGAAGAGGAGTTGAAGAAGAAGAACTTGAGTATCTCGAGCTCAAGGATCTAGAACCATATCATGTTTTGGCACTCAAAGGAGGTATAAAGCTTCTATCTATCCTCTTAGAAGCTTAGATCTAGGATTTTGCAGCTTTGGACCTTTTTAGGTCCAAAGGATGGATCTTTTTCATGAAACTGATGGGTTTTGAGCATTCTAACACTCCTATGTTGTACATGAATATTATGAAGCACCTATACTACAAAGTTCCAGTTAGATGACTTACCTTTTGATGTAGCTTGATGTCTTCAAGCTTTAAGAGCTTAGCCCCAATAGTGTGGAAGCCTCAAGTGGAATCACAAATCACCAAAACATCTTAGAAGAACTTGAGAGAATATGTATGCACACTAAAATCGGCCCACACTTATGTCCTCACACACTAGTACAATTTCTTGTGCAAAAGGCCTCTTTATATAGTATGGAGGATTAGGGTTACATTCATGTAAACCCTAATACCCATGACCTTTCATTTCATAGGATCCATGGGTTAAAACTCCATGGACTATCCATGATAGCTTAGCCCAACCTAAATGAACTTGGCCCATTCCATATATATATATATATATATATATATATATATATATATATATATATATATATATAAGAGTCCATATTAAATTAAATCCTTTTGATCACTTAATTAATTCTAAATTAATTTTTGATCAATACTAGTTAAATAATATGAATCCATATTAATATATTAGAACTTATAATATATTAATCTAAATCATAAATATACTATTCTCAAAAGACTAACCATATAAATTGTGTCGGTGAAGTGAAACCCAAACGGACCATGCCGGGTCGGGTCGAGTACATACCAAGTATAGTTATGGACTTGGACATTAATCCAACAGCAACTTCGTTTCTGAGCTTCGGGTTGCCACCCTTGGAGCTCAAAGCATCCCTTTAGCAGTAAAGTTTCAACGGTTAAGGCCTTTATGTAACCATGCTTGAGATCTAGCCATTTCCATGGACTTTCATTGCTTTTTTTTTCCAAGTTGGGTTCATTTAGTGGGTTGGAAGCCACCAAGTGATCGAATTTATGGGTTATGACGTTAGTAAGGACTTAGATCTGTGTTTGTAGATTCTGGAATGGGGTATTAAGCACTTAATTGGAAAAGTGACTTAACAGGGGAGTACATTGGGCGTACACACCTTCCAGCCAGTACACTTAGCGTATAAAGGAGTACGCCACGCGTACTCATCAAACTTGGGCTTCACGTGTTTTGGGCCTCGGGATGGGCCAAGTAGTGGACTTTGGGTCTTTTGGTCTTATTGGGCCAATAGTAGTCAGATAATTTGGCACTAAGAATACGTTTGGGCTTAGGAAAGGCCCATTTGAGAAGTTAGGCCCAATTTAGAAAATTAGGCCATTAGTGAACCTTTAATGGGCCATTATTGGACATAGAAAGTTTAGACGGGATTGGGCCTAGTTTATGGTCCAAAATCAGAGCAGGGGTAAAATGATTATTTTACCCTTAGAAAGATTCTTAGTTTGTTTGACTATGTATTGTTGTATAGAGTTAGTTGGGATTCATAGCAGCAAGTAGCAGAGACTCCTCACGCTCGAGTTCATCATTCAGTTTGAGAGGTGAGTCTTCTCCTATAAGAATGGGTCTAAGGCACCAAGGCTGACCCGTTTATGTATGATTGTATGTGTCGGGGTTAGCCCGATGTAGGTTTTATGTTTCGGACTTTGTTCTGATGTCGGGCGGGGCCCGATGTAGTTAGGGGTTGTTTGGATTAGCGTATTAGCTAATTTGTGGGTGGAATAAGCAATAAGCAATATGCATGGGGAGAGACGCTTATTAAAATTAGCTTATTTAGCTTAATAAGCCGGATTTTATCCAAACACTCAAAGTTAGCTTATTATGGGAATAAGCAATAGGCACATATTTTCTTCCTATCCAAACACCCCCTTAGTATGCTTGATGTCTTCGTGATTCTTGCATGTGTATGATTATGTGTTCCGGACTTTGGTCCGATGTTGGGGGAAGCCCGAGGAATGTTAGCTTTCTTGTTATGCTTATGTCTATGTTTATGTTTATGTTATGCTCATGATGTGTATACCGGACTTTGGTCTGATGTCGCACGGGGCCCGATGCAGGGCCTAGTCCTAACTTATGCTAGACCTCGGTCCGATGTCGGGCGGGGCCCAATGTTGGACATGTCTGATGCCGGGCGGGGCCCGATGCAGTGGGCTAGGCCTAGTATGTGATTATGTGTATAGTATATGGTAGTTTGGGGGGACTCACTATGCTTTGTGCTTATAGTTTTCAGTGATGGTTTCAGGTACTTCCACTAGCAAAGGGAATGGCTCGGGATGATCGTATGGCACACACCATAGATTCAGCCTGGGATTGTTTTAGACTCCGATGATAACTTATTCGATTTTGATACAGTATTTGACATGATGTTTTTGAGACACATGTTTCTTGTTTTTATTATGATGATGGATGATTTATGGTTTAAATAGCGATTTTAAAACAAAATTTTGGACTGTATTTTTTGGATATTTCAACTTGGTATCAGATCCTGGGTTTGAGGGATTCGGGCACACTCTCGGGTGTGTCTGCACTTAAAGTAAGGAATTCGTATAAAAATTTTCAAAAGAAAATCATTTTTACAAAACGAATTTTTAAAAGAGTAAAGAACTTTGAAAAGAGAAAAGGGTGTCGTGCATCCAATCAGCCGAGCTCAAATAAGTACTCCAAAATTACCCATACAAGTTTATGTTATGATACGATTATCAGCTGTATGACAACTGCATGCTAGATTAGGACTAAGGATCTAGGAAGGATGCTTCATGTGCCTATGATATGTGTATCAGCTTTATGAGAATTGCATGCTAGTACAGATTAGTCAGTATGATAGCCTGAGAAGTATATGCTTGATTATGTGTACTTAGTGTTCAAATGTTGTTTGCTTTGTGCTTTTAGGAGTTATAGCTATCTCTTACTAACTAGTAAATGCATAAGTTAAGCTACATATTATGAGGATTAAATAATTTCATAAGGTTAGGTCTAGCTCTATTTGCGCAACTCTTGTTTAAGTCCAACCGTTGTAGGGTAGGATCTCTCATTCGATGAATTATCTAGTCTTAGTGGTACGTAATAATATTCACGAGCTAGTTAGGGGAGATAGCATGGACTTCTTATGCAGCTGATGGCAGAGAGTGGATTGGTGATTACCCAAGAGAAAGCCTAGGATGAAGTTAGCATGAGATCAGAAGTAGTAGTAGAAGGGACTTGGTGGAGTGGATGCGGTTCTTGAGGAAAGTCCGGATAGATGTGGAAGGTAGTATGGGCTCGTACTACTGAAAGCATATGATGTGTACTCGAATCAAGGAAGGCTGAGATGAATTTAGGAAACTTGTAGTATATGAGATCCCTCGAGTTATGTTTAGTATTATGATAATTGTGATGATATGTTTTCTTTCAGAATGGTGGTTTTACGCCCTACACCAGCAGTCGGCAATTCAGGTGTCGGTGACGGATAAGGATCAGGCTCTGGAGCTGAACAGCTAGACGAGAAGACTAGGGATTTCATCTCCTCATAGATCACGTGCATTATTCTTGAGCAGACTGTTGTGATCTTTGGTTCAATCATGGAGGGTATCCTGGAGCTTATGGATGAGAGGTTTAGTTCTTTACGTACTGAGATGGCTGCCATGATGGCATTGCGCACACTCACTTTTCGGGAGTTGAAGGCATGTGGAGCTCCCGACTATCATGGAGCTTAGGACCCCATTGCGAGTACTAGATGGTTGGCTGATGTCGCCAATGCATTCCGCACCTGCATCTTTTATGGTTACGGGTATGTATCTTCTCCGTTATCTCTTTATTATTTTGGATTATTACGCATGTTTGTGTGTTTGTTTATAGGATCATTCTTAGTGAATAGTATATCAGCTATGGTATTATTTGGTTCGGGTGCCACCCGATCTTTTTTGTCGCTCGCACTTAGCAAGCGGTTTAGTAGAGCTCCGGGAGAGCTGGATTGCCCACTTCATGTAGAGATAGCAGATGATAGGACCGTCAAGGTCGCAAGGGTTCATAGAGGATGTATACTGTGGTTATTTGATGAGCAGTTCTCAGTGGATTTGGTTCCTATTCCCATGCGAGGGAATAAGGTTATAGTTGGTATGGACTGGTTGGGCCCCAATGGGGCAGTTATCGACTATGAGCAGCAGCTAGGGAGGGTTCATACTCCTAGTGGGGGAGAGCTAGTGATTCAGGGTGAGAGGCCACAACGCGGGCCAATTCTTAATTCAGTAGCGAGGGTGAGGTGCTACTGTTAGCAGGGTTGCGTCGGATACATCGCCTATGTCATGGATACCCTGGATAAGGGTAAGGAGACAGTCGATGATGTACTGGTAGTGTGAGAGTACCCGGACATATTCTCGGAGGATTTACCTGGGATACCTCCAGAGACACATGTTGAGTTTAGGATTAACCTAGTCCCTGGTGCGGCTCCGATAGCCAAGGCACCATATCGGTTGGCTCCTCCTGAGATGCATTATTTGTCTATGCAGTTACAAGAGCTGCTAGACAAGGGTTTTATCAGGTCGAGCAGTTCGACATGGGGAGCCTCGATCTTGTTTTTGAAGAAGAAGGACGAGTCACATCGCATGTGCATAGACTACCGAGACCTGAACAGGGTAACGATGAAGAACTGTTACCCACTTATAAGGATAGATGATATGTTTGATAAGCTTCCGGAGCATCTTGGTTCTCCAAGATTGATCTATGGTCAGGGTATCACCAAATACGAGTCTGAGATGATGATGTGCAGAAGACAACTTTTAGGACTTGCTATGTTGATTATGAGTTCGTGGTGATGCCGTTTGGGCTCACCAATGCCCCAGCCGCATTCATGGACCTCATGAATCACGTGTGCAGATCGATGCTGGATTGGTCTGTGATAGTCTTCATTGATGAAATCTTGGTAGAGATACTGAGGAGGGTGAGACTTTTCGTAAAGTTCTCCAAGTGTGAGTTCCGGTTGTGCGAGCTGCGGTTCCTTGGGTATCTCGTCAACCAGAAGGGTATTCTGGTCGATCCTGCCAAGATAGAGGCCATGATGCAATGGGGGATTCTGAGGTCTCCAACTGAGATTCAGAGTTTCCTAAGTCTAGCGGGTTATTACAGGATATTTATTCAGGTCTTCTCCAAGATTGTAATTTCGTTAACCCGACTGACAAATAAGTCGTTGGTTTTTCGATGGGGACCTAAGCAGCAGGCAGCCTTTGAGACACTTAGACAGCGGTTGTGCAAGGCACCGATTCTCACTCTGCCATAGGGTGTAGATGAATTCGTAGTCTAGTGTGATGCTTCAATCACAGACATGGGAACAGTGTTTATGCAGCAGGGGCATGTGATAGCTTACGCCTGGAGACAGCTGAAGCCTCACGAGGCTAACAATCCGATGCACAATTTAGTGCCGGGGGCAGTGGTGTTTGACCTCAAGATTTGACGGCATTACCTCTATGGGGTCCGGTGTACCATTTACATAGATATCATGAGTTTGAGGTACCTCATGGATCAACCGCATTTGAACATAAGGCAATGTCGGTGGCTAGATGTGGTGAAGGACTACGATTATGTGATCCTTTACCACCCGGGAAAGGCCAACATGGTGGTTAACGCCCTAAACCGCAAGGTAATAGCAGCTCCGATCAGAAATTTGTGTTTGAGGATGATGGTCATCACTCCACTGTTGTAGCAGATTAGAGAGGCGTAGGTTAAGAGGCTGAAAGAAGAGCGCTAGAAGTGTGAGAGGATTATTGGTTGGGTGGCCTCATTTAATTATGACAGCCGAGGGTTTTTGACCCTGCATGGGAGGGTCTGAGTTCCATACTGGGGCGGAGTAAGGCAGGTTCTAATGGATGAGGCCTAAAAGTCAAGGTTCTCTATCCATCCCGGGGAGACAAATGTATACAAAGATCTTCTACCCGATTACTGTACGTGGAGAGATGCCTGGCCTGTAGGAAGTTCAAGGCAGAACACCAGATGCCTCACGACAAGATGCAATCATTAGACATCCCCATGTGGATATGAGAGGACATTACAATGGATTTCATCACTAAGCTCCCCAGGACCGCACGTGGGGTTGACTCGATATGGTTCATCGTGGATCGGTTGCCAAAAGTGATCATTTTATCCTGATCCTGGAGAGCATATCATTAGAGAACTTGGACATGATTTATGTGCGAAAGATGGTGGCACGGCATGGGGTGCCTGTCTCGGTGCTATCAGACCGAGATGTCTGTTTCGCTTCCAGATTTTGGAAGTGGTTTCACGAGGGGATGGGTACTCGTCTCCACTTCAGCATCACTTTCCACCCACAGACAGACGGACAGAGCAAGAGGACGATTCAGACTCTGGAGGACATGCTTCATGCATTTGTTTTGGCTTTTCGTGGAAGTTGGGATATGTATCTTCCATTAGTGTAATTTTCATATAACAACAGCTATCATGCGGAAATGTAGAACCCCAATCTGTTGGGGTGAGGTCGGTCAGAGGGTCATGGGGAGTACGAAGGTGGTACTGAGGACAACAGAGCGAATCCAGCAGGTCCAGATTAGGCTCCAGACTACTCAGAGTCGGTAGAAGAGTTACACCGACAAGTGGCATTCAGACTTAGAGTTTCAGGTCGGTGGTACGGTCCTCCTGAAGGTGTCACCCTAGAAGGGTGTTATCAGGTTTCGGAAGCGGGTCAAGTTGGGCCCTAGGTTCATTTATCAGTTTAGGGTATTGGCCCGGGTGGGTCGGGTTGCTTACCGGTTAGATCTTCCAGCTGAGCTCCGCCAGATTCATAGCACTTTCCATTTTTCTCAGTTGCGGAAGTGATTAGTGGATGATTCAGTAGTGGTACCCCTTGAGGATATTCAGTTTGATGATAACGTGAACTACATTAAGAGACCAGTGGCGGTTGTGGATCGCAAGACGAAGGAACTGAGGAATTATTTAATTTAAGTAACTAACATTATTTTGGAGTAATAATTGGACAAATGGACTAATGGAGTCGACCTTAGAAAATGGGCCAAGTAGTTGGGCTGCCATAAGTCATACGTTGGACGTAACCAGACGTACATGAGGCGTAGAGGCACCTAGGATTCGGGGGCCGCATGCACGTACGCGCAGCGTACCAAGGTGTATACGCAGCGTACGTGAGCTGGCAGAAAACCCTAATTTTTGGTTTTAAATACCCCATTATGGCTTAAATCCTTGCCTCCTTACCAGTCCCTCACTTTCAGAAAACCCTAATTCGCCTACTACTCCATTGTTGTGTTTGTTTGACCTTTTTGAGTTCATTTTGGTGAAGAAGAGCTTGGAGGAAAAGAAGACGAGTTGAAGAAGAAGAACTTGAGTATCTCGAGCTCAAGGATCTAGAACCATATCATCTCTGGCACTCAAAGGAGGTATAAAGATTCTATCTTTCCTCTTAGAAGATTAGATCTAGGATTTTGGAGCTTTGGAGCTTTTTAGGTCCAAAGGATAGATCTTTTTCATGCAACATCGTTTTTGAGCATAGAGTTGCCACCCTTGGAGCTCAAAGCATCCATTTAGCAGTAACGTTTCAACCTTTAAGGCCTTTATGTAACCATCATGAGATATAGCCATTTCCATGGAAGTTCATTGCTTTTTTTCCAAGTTGGGTTCATTTGGTGGGTTGCAAGCCACCAAGTGATCGACTTTATGGATTAAGACGTTAGTAAGGACTTGGAACTGTGTTTGTAGCTTCTGGAATGGGGTATGAAGTACTTAGTGGGAAAAGTGACTTAACAGGGGAGTACGCTAGGTGTACATGCAGGTACGCACAACTTACACACCTTCCAACCAATACGCTTAGTGTATAAAGGAGTACGCCCCGCGTACTCATCAAACATGGCCTTAACGTGTTTTGGGCCTCGATTTAGGCGAAGCAATGGACTTTGGGTCTTTGGGCCTTAGTGAGCCATCAGAAGTCAGATAATTTGGGACTGAGAATATGTTTGGGCTTCGGAAAGGCCCATTTGAGAAGCTGGGCCCAATTTAGAAAATAGGGCCTGCCATTAGTGGACTTAGAAAGTTTAGATGGGATTGGGCCTTGTTTATGTTCCAAAATCAAAGCAAGGGTAAAATGGTCATTTTACATTTAGAAAGATTCTTAGTTTGTCTGACTAAGTATTGTTGTATAGAGTTAGTCAGGATTCGTGCGAGCAGCTAGCATAGATTCCTCATGCCTGAGTTGAGCATTCGGTTTAAAAGGTGAGTCTTCTACTACAGGAACAGGTCTAAGGCACCAAGATCGGCCTGTTTATGTGTGATTGCATGTGTCGGGGTTAGCCCGATGTAGGTTTTATGTTTCAGACTTCGGTCTGATGTCGGGCGGGGCCCGATGCAGTTTGTATGCTTGATATATTCGTGATTCGTTCATGTGTATGATTATGTTTTCCGGACTATGGTCCGATGTCGAGGCAAGCCCAAGAAATGTTAGCTTTCTTGTTATGCTTATGTCTATGTTTATGTTTATGTTCTGCTCGTGATGTGTATGACGGACTTGTACTCATCAAACATGGCCTTAACATGTTTTGGGCCTCGATTTAGGCGAAGCAATGGACTTTGGGTCTTTGGGCCTTAGTGAGCCATCAGAAGTCAGATAATTTGAGACTAAGAATATGTTTGGGCTTAGGAAAGGCCCATTTGAGAAGCTGGGCCCAATTTAGAAAATAGGGCCTGCCATTAATGGACTTAGAAAGTTTAGATGGGATTGGGCCTTGTTTATGTTCCAAAATCAGGGCAAGGTTAAAATGGTCATTTTACATTTAGAATGATTCTTAGTTTGTTTGACTAAGTATTGTTGTATAGAGTTAGCCGGGATTCGTGTGAGCAGCTAGCAGTGATTCCTCATGCTTGAGTTGAGCATTCGGTTTGAGAGGTGAGTCTTCTACTATAGGAATAGGTCTAAGGCGCCAAGGTCGGCCTGTTTATGTGTGATTGTATGTGTCGGGGTTAGCCCGATGTAGGTTTTATGTTTCGGACTTCGGTCTGATGTCGGGTGGGGCCCGATGCAGTTTGTATGCTTGATATCTTCATGATTCTTGCATGTGTATGATTATGTTTTCCGGACTATGGTCCGATGTCGTGGCAAGCCGGACAAATGTTAGCTTTCTTATTATGCTTATGTCTATGTTTATGTTTATGTTCTGCATGTGATGTGTATGACAGACTTCGGTCTGATGTTGGGTGGGGCCCGATGCAGGGGCTAGGCCTAAGTTATGCCGGACCTCGGTCGGATGCCGGGTGGGGCCCGATGTCGAGCGGTGCCCGATGCTGGGCGGTGCCCGATGCCGGACTTGTTCGATGTCGAGAGGGGCCCGATGTAGTGGGCTAGGCCCATTATGTGATTATGTGTATAATATGTGGTAGCTTGGGGGGACTCACTAATCTTTATGCTTACAGTTCTCAGTTTTGGTTTTATGTACTTCCACTAGCAAATGGAAGGGCTCGGGATGATCGTATGGCACAAAGCACAGATTCAGCCTGGGATTGTTTTAGACGCTGATGATTACTTATATGAATTTGATACAGTATCTGACATGATGTTTTTTAGACACATGGTTCTTGTCTTTATTATGATGATGGATGATTTATGGTTTAAATAATGATTTTAAAACGAAATTTTTGGACCGTATTTTTGGGATGTTTCACTATTTCTATCTATTAGGTTTGTACTAGGTTATTTAAATATATTTCGTCTGTCTTAGATGTACCTCCTCTGTTTAATGTTATTTATGAAACTCGTTGGGTTTTTTTAACAATACATTACAAATAACAATTCCATGAAGCATTACAAATACATTACAAATAAGAAATGTTCATAATAATCGAGTCGTCTACATGAAACATTACACTTAAAACATTACAAATACGTTACAAATAACAATTTTATGAAGCATTACACTTAAAACATGACAAATATGAAATTTTCATAATAATAGATTCGTCTAAATGAAATATTGATTATTCTTAACAAGCTTCCAAACATCCTCATATTTGAAGTCTTTGCCTTCATGCTCCAAAATGTAAAAATCTTTAACAATTTCCGAAAACTCTTCCTTGTCTGCATAACGAGTTTTCGTCATTTTCACAAAATTACATTCTTGATTGAACTATGTGACTTCTCCCTTTACATCCATCCATTTATTAACAACATGAGATTGTAGTTGGTGTTGTCCTTCTCCTATCTCAAGGTTGAATAAAGCTATTATACAGGTCCATTTGTCATCAACCAGGCAATGCGAAGGAGCCAGTGGCGATACACCCTACTTAACACTAAGCCATCGTCGTGTTACAACTAACACCTAATTTATTGTCCATAATCTTGGAGAATTAGAACCAGGTGGTGCATTCGAAGAAGTAGCTACATTCGATGACATTTCTGAATATGGGTGTTCGTTTCGTATAGATGGTACGGGTGTTCGTTTCATATAGATTACACGTCTATGTATAATAATCATAAAAAGGAGAGTTAACATGGAGTTGACAAGTGTAGTATAATCTATGCGTACTACAATGACTTATCATATCACACAGTCATTTATGTGTTGTCATTTCGAAGATTGACTAAGATTTGTAGGTACTATAGTGAGTTGTCACTTATGTGTAGTCATTTCAAAGTTTCACTATGAAATCCAACTCTGACTACGAAATGGTTTAATTTGGACTATGATTTACATATTACTAGGATGTATAAATATAGCATATAGCACTGTTTTCTTAATAAAAATACTATATATAATCTCGACTTTATTATGAGTTCATCCCGAAAGTTCAAAATTTGCTCATGCAACGAAGTAGATTGTTACTACTGTGATGCAGTCGACCCCCTTTTTTGACACCCTCTTTGCTAGCCTCATATATGTTAGATGAAAATTTTCAAGAACTGAAAAAGGCTGAAGAACAACAAAAAGAGAATAAAGAGGCATCCCGGCTTCTCATTCAATGTCATAAAGTTATTGCATCGGAATCGAAACAAGCTCAAGAATGGATAGACCTCAATAAAAAAAATCAAAGAGCATGAAGAATGGATAAAAAAGACTAAGAAGACAATCAAAACGACTAAAAATGGATTATTGACAATGACACAGAGATGATGCATCATAGGGTGCAAAAGGATCATTTGGAAGATAAAATGAGAGTTACAGATGACTATATAACAATCGAGAAAGAGAATTACCCATTACAATTCCCTGAGTTTAATAATTAGTTAAAAATTGTTGTAATATTATCATGATTTGGCTTTGCTATTTATTTTAGATTAACATGTTTGTTTACTGTTAATTTTCCCAGTATAAAAGCATAAAAACAACATGTTACAATATAAAACCATCAATTGTTGTTATAATGTTCAAACTAAATTAAAATATAAAATCATAACATCTTAGAAAATTTAATAAAAACGTTACAATACATAATAGGTTAACAAGTATTTAATTTAAGGTTCTTTTATATCAAAATCGGCGTGATATGATTGAGAGTAACTTGTAGAAGCCCCAATATTAAATGTCATTTTCGTACTAGGGATTTTCGTACGGTATCCTCCACTACCGGAAGCCCTTCCAGAACAATTTTTCTTGTGTTTCCTGCTTAACCGCATGTAGAACACTCTTTTTTAATTAAACCGTCGCCTTAGGATGGAATCTGGTCTGTGTTTATTGGCCTGCCTGGCTGCCGTTTATCCATTATAGGTGGCTTAACAATCATCAAATCATCGGGAATCTACCATTCAGATGGATTTGGCAAATGGTTTACTGATTCCTCATATGTCTTCCTCAATGTTTCGTTATGATAAGAATTTAATGCAATCACCGAGCAGTCCTGGTAATTGTTGACTGTTAACGCTTTTATGACATGACCACAACGTATGTCGTCATGTTTCCAATGCCTACATATACATGTCATTTGATGGAAATTAACAAGCACGTTTTGTGCCCCCTTTTTGACATCACATTTCTTACTTGAGATCATGTGAACATCCCAATTACTAAAAGATTTTTTATTTTCTTTTACAATATCATCAGCCCAAGGGGTCGATGTTGTTGTTGTTTCCACTAAAAAAAATAGAAAATATTACACACTTAAGATCAATAACATTTGACAAAAACATTAATATTAAAACTTAGTACCTGCAAAGTTACATCTTTGAAACCACCTATGTTGCATTGTTACACGAAATAAGTCGATCAACATCAATATCAACACATTACGTGTGTGTCAAGATAATGCATTCATGGACTCCGCACTGTTGAACGACATAAGATTGTATCGGTTCCATCTAAAATGTTCCCTAGACCAACTTTCAGGATTTATAAGTTTTAAGTATTTCCATATCGGTTCTTTGGTCTTTTTCATATGTTCCATGGCAGTATCCAAACCATCAATTGTGTATACTCTACAAGCCTCCCAAAAAGTTCATGTAACTCTCTTACTCTTCCCATATCTAGCTACTACATCAAAATACAAATGGACACCACATATTCCGTGATGAGCGTGAGGAAAAATGTTGGCAGTGGATGTTGCTATAGATAGAGACCTATCAGATATATATATATATATATATATATATATATATGTGTGTGTGTGTGTGTGTGTAAGCTCATCCATATTGCCTATGAAATCACTTAGTTTTTCAAAAAAAACCATGTCCACGATTCTGTACACTCATTTTTGCATATAACTGCAAGTAACATGGTTCCTCTGAATGCGCCCTTCAGCTGGGCTCCATCTACAACAAGGGTGGGCTTACAAAAATTAAAAAAAGCATGTACGTACAAAACATTGTATATCTATTCAAATACACCAAAATAAAAATAATAATAATAATAAAATGTACTAATACTAACCGAGCAACCAATTTTGATGTACAAGAACTCAAACAGATCATCACCATCTGTTTAAATATGTGTCACCGTACCCGGATTATGTTTGACCAAATTGTGGAAGAACATGTGTGCACGTCAACAAATTTATTCACTTGGAAAAGTCTACCAGAATTTTTAATTTATTTTGCTCTTAGTAACCAAGAACAATTTTTCCCAGCACACACAATCTCATACGTTGATTTGGTGGATCTACTTGTCTTGCTCTGAAAACCTTCTCGGAGACATTTTTCCTAATCGCCCGTTTTAGAAAGTCTTTGTTCTTAAATTTTCTGAGACATTCAGTCTTTTGAAGATTGATGTCTACCATCTGTTCTGGGATATTTGCTAGGATATCTTCATTAACATCAATTGGACATTCTGGTACAGGGGGCATACCGTAAAAAAGGTTATTGGGAAACTTAGCTTTAACTTCATCACCCAACTCATCTCCATCAGAATTGCTTTCTAAATTTGTTATATCTAAAGCTACATCAGCAATATCAACATAATCCCCGTAAGCATGCACATTTTCATCTTTCTAAATCATAACTTTTTTCTCTTTACTTTTACCCACTACACGAATATTCATAACTTTAACTTCTTGTACGGGAACATCAACAGACAAACCACCAACGTCATTAAGATATGTATCAACATCATCATCACCTACATACTTGTAATTTTTAGGAACCACATAGTGAATTGGTGAATACCCCACAATAATATTTTTAGCTACACTATGAAATTGAGGTACACTAGGAGTCATGAAAGTACCTATTGGATTGTTGCTCCCTTTACTGCTGCATAAATTAGCAACCGGCTCATTTCCACTCTCGACACCCTCTGTAACCACATCAGTTTTATCATCCACCACAAACACTTTCACAGCCTTTCCTCCACTAGATTCGATTACATCGATCACAAACACTTTCAAACCATGACTATATAATGATTCAATTCAGGATGATGGAAACGAAGACTAATTTTATATTTGTCTAACATATCGGTTTTCCTTCTCACCAAAGATACAAATTCACTATAACTAATATATACTGAGAAAATATCAAAGAGAATTCAGAAATACCTCCATGTGGATATACGTATTCAAGATTTGATTCAATAACTTGTAATCTCCCACTAGTTACAATGCAAACCAAATATTCTTTCATTTTTTTAGAGGTTTTAAACAAATTTTCCAAAGAAATAACAAGTAAACTGATAATTTTTTGCAAAAGTTTATATATAATATGGATGTTTCGTAGTCAAACCCATCAATTTCGTAGTCAAAAAATAAATAAATAAAAATAAAAAAACCAAAAAAACCACAAAATCACAAGTGAAAACTAGAGGAAATCGCAGATGGACATAATCCATCTGCGATTTTAGCTTAGATATCATGGTATATACACAACGAAAAAAAACACCTACGAATGTACAAGTGGCTAAAGCACGTATGTGGTTTAGCCAATTGTACATTCATAGGTGGCTTGGTGTAAACACATATTGGTTTAATCCATCTAGGATTTGAAGGGTTGTTTTTTGTAATTTGTGTTTTTGGCTAAATTTGCAATTTTATCTATATCCAATATACCAACTAATTACAGTATATGTTGTTTGTAATATTCCATTATCTAAATACAAAATTTCAATCATATACAACCCGTTAGGTCAATAAGATCCTATAGTACCAGCGTGACTTTCATGCTTTAGCTAATGAAGTAGTTTTGTTAAGTAACTTTGACAAACATGATATGTACAAACTTTTCGTATACAAACATTTTTAGTTATATATATAACTCATATATAGATAAAACTATTGAGTATGTATTAGATTCTTCAATATGACTTAGATACCAATACTAGTGTAATGGGGATTACTTACAGTCATAAACGAACTAAACATATAAGTATCCTCATAAGTGGTTCTCCGAACAATAATGTATTCTAACTCTGATGTGTAACTATAGTTAAGATCTAAATGGAATTACTATCCATGCAACTTTCTCTTCATTCATAATGAGGACACGTCTGATTATGATTAAGAATCATCATAATCTATTGGTATTTAATTCGTCATGCTTTAAAAATAATATTTGTTCGACTTTCATGCATAACCATCGCATATATGATTAATCTAATTACAGCAACATATGGAATACAATCATAATATCCAGTTCACAACATTGTACTAGGATTTTGAGTAATGCTTAAAATCATGTCATATGGTATTCACCAATGTAAACCTCTTAGGTTCTTTTATCTTAAGTTCTTTATGATCCTTGTCAATTAATGCAATTTAATTAATCTCTCAAGTTGCCATGATCTACTATATAAATATTTATTCCAAGAATTAGTATGTTGACTACATATAAGACAAGGAATGTTACTGCACTCCCACTAGTTTTATAGAAAACACAAGATTTGTCTTGATTTATAATTAAATCACATCATCTTCTATTTCTATATGATCTAAGGAGCTTTCGGTCGATGATGCATCACTAACTTTAGCAATGTTTCCGAAGTTTACCAATGGGAACATGCCCTTAAACATAAACTTCCCCTTTCTATTTTGCTTCATAAGCCCAAAGGTGTTTGAGCCAAGAGATTTAACATCAAGGGTTTCTCCTCTTCTATGGATTTCTGGATGCGTCATGTTTAAGATCAGTTGAAAAAATATTGGGTACATGAGAAACTTCTCCTTTTTCTTCCCTTCAACAATCCCCACCATTTCATTCATAATGAATTTGGAGAAGTTGAATTTCAGACCCATAGCAAGAGCTACCATTGCACCGGTATTAAGCAAGGAAACTTCATCAGCCCGACTCTCTGGACCAGAAATGCAACTCACGAACACATGAGCTAAGTATCTCTAGTAGGGTGGATGTAACGCCCTGTTCTAAAATATTCATTTATGGAATTTCAGAGGCCAAGGCCAGGGGCGTTTTAGTCCTTTATTAAATTGGAGTTATTATTCGAGAAGTTTCCGGGTCGGGTTATGTTGTTAGAAGCGTAGGATTTCTCGCCACATTTCTGTGGATATAAAGTTCATCAGAAACGGATCTAGAATGAAGGAGTTATGTCACTTTGAAGATTTGCCTAGAATGGCCCTTAAAGAGAAAAGTTTGCTTACAAGACCATTAATTCATGTTTGGAACACGCGTGGGTACGCCCATCGTAGGCTGGGTTACGCCCAACGTAATGAGGAAGCTTGGTCGGGGATGTCCAAGGCGTACGCCCAACGTACGCTAAAAAGTTATCAAACCCTAATTTCGGATTGAGCACTATATAAAGGACATTATGGTTCCAACCCTAGCCCCCATATGAGCCTCCCCAACCTCAGAAGAAACCCTAGAACGTCCCTAACTTCATTTTATGAGATCTTGACCTTGGATAATCCATTTCTGTGGATTAAAGCTTGGAAGCAAAGAGAAGAAGATTGGAAAGGAGGAACCTTTGAAGCTAGAGCTTGTAGATCTGGGATAAGTGATTCATTTCGGATCTTTGCAAGGTAAAAAGTCTTGAGCTTGATGATTAACCTCTTAGATCTCCTTAGTGCAAGTTTACGGACCTTTTGGTCCGAAGATTGGGACTTTATGACTTAAGCTCGTTTCTAAGACTAGGGTTGCCTCCCTTAGAGTTATATGAGTCCCAGAAGCAGTAAAGATTCAAACTTTGTGGTCTTATTAAGTCCATGCATGAGATCTAGTCCCCTTTATGGAAGTAGAAGAGTGTTTTGAGAGTTTGGGTTGGTTTGGGCCATATAAAGTCACCAAGTCAGTGACTTTATAGCTTAATGCATGGAATAAGACTTGGATTTGAGTTTGTAGCTTCTGAATCGGGGTATTAAGAACTAATTAGAAAGTTAAATTAATAAGGCTGTACGCTGGGCATACAAGGAGGTATGCACGACGTACAAGCCACCAGCCAGTATGCTCAGCGTACCTAGGAGTACGCCCCGCGTATGTTGCCAAATTTGGGCCTTGAGCTATTGCGCCTCGGTGTGGGCTCTGTTTTGGACTATCGGTCTTTGGCCCTTAGTGGGCCATCAAGAGTCAATGTTTATGGGCCAAGTATATATTTTGGGCTTAAGGTAAGGCCCAATAATGGGGTTGGGCCCAATGTAGCAACTAGGCCATTAGTGGGCCTTTAGTGGGCCATTGATGAACTTAGAAGAATTTAAGGTTGGGCCTTGGTTATGACCCACACCATACTAGGAGGGTAAAATAGTCATTTTACCCATCAAAAGATTTCCCTTTTTGATTTAGTGTTTGACTTGTCATGATAGCCGGAGAGCAGCTGGGACAGTAGTCGGGGATCTTTCACTCGAGTTTTCTGCAGCCAACATTTCGAGGTGAGTTTCCTTCTAGTAAGAACGGGTCTAAGGCCACAATGCCGGCCCGTTTAGCTAGCAGTAGTTTCCGGACTTTGGTGCGATGCATCAGTTAGTATGTTTGATGCCTTCGTGGCTCAGACAAGATTTATGTGTTATGTGTTCCGGGCCACGGCCCGATGCAGTATGCAGTATATGTGTGTTCATGCTAGTTGATATGTTATTGTTATGCTTTGTTCAGTTAGTTCTGGACTTCGGTCCGATGCAGTTAGTCCGGACTTCCGTCCGATATAGGGGACAAGGTACCAGCCAATTAGCCCAGACTTCAGTCTGATGCAGGGGACAAGGTCCCAGTCAGTTAGTCCGGACTTCGGTCCGATGCAGGGGACAAGGTCCCAGTCAGTTTCCGGACTTCGGTCTGATGCAGGCGGCAAGGTCCCAGATAGTCCGGACCTTGGTCTGATGCATTGGGCAAGGCCCAGTATATGCTCTATATGTTATTGTATGGTATGTGGTAGTTTTGGGGAGCTCACTAAGCTTCGTGCTTACGGTTTTCAGTTTTGGTTTCAGGTACTCATTTTTCAAAAGAGGAGCTCGGAGAGATTGTAGTGCACACACCATACTCAGTTAGCCTGGGGGATGATTTACTCTGATAATGAGATTATGTTTTGAATTTAATACTCGAGAATTATGTTATGACTTATGATACGGTTTTATAAATATGGTTTTAGTAATGTTTTAAAAGAAATTTTTTAGTAGTGATTTTTGGGTCGTTACAGTAGCAGAAGCTTTTTGATGGTTGGAGGAAACACCCCTTCATTGCCCATCTATTCAATGATAGTTTCTGTTTGACCCATTGAAATCTCAGTCGGAAAACCTGGTTGGTCGTCAATTTGCAGAACCTCTCGAATGATCTGTTCCATCACAAAAATCTTATTTCCTTTAACTGTTGCTTCTAGGGATACAAAATCATCTTCACCTCTTAGCACCACAACATTGCTCCAAAATTTCTTGATTAAGCCTTGATAGATAACAGGACTAGATGTGAGAGAAAGAACCAGACAACACTTCTTCAATCCATGAACCATGGACTTGAAATCAGTGTGGGCTGTAGGTGGATCAACCAAGAAAATAGCTAAGTTGTGGACATCATCAAATTTCAAGTCAGCCATTTCTTTGATATGCACGAACCATGCCAAGTGAGAAAACCAAATGATTTAAACAATTAAGATTAGGTTTTACTCATTAAACAATTTAATTAGGTTGTTATTGGAATTGTATTAGAGGTAAAAATTTAGATTAAGTTCAAAAATGGGTTCACGATCAAAATGAGTGTTCACGATCAAAGAAGTTTCATGGCCGTGAACGCTTCAAGGGTTGTGAACCCTTCATCAGCCGTGAACATCAAACAGTCAATTTACTTCGATTAAACCCTCGATTCACGATCGATTTTCATTTATATTAGCATGATAGATGACGCCATGATCATACATACAAGAATGAACAAGTAATTTCAACAAACAAAACACAAATTATAGATGGATTGATGAATCTGAATAGAGAGAATATGGATGTGTTCACGGCAGTAAAGAGAAAATGAGAGTGAGAAGAGGTGTACGGTCAAGAACAGGAGTATTTATATATAGATCTAAGATCATGTCCAATACTCATGGATAGCAAATTCAAAAGGCTTGAAATCCAAGAACAATACATCAACTATTTTCAAAAATAAAATATTTTGAAGACATTAAAATAAAATAAAATAAAATATAAAAAAATTTAAACTAAAATAATAATAAATTTTTTATTTTTTGATTCTCAGCAAAATAAAATAAAAATAAAAATAAAAATAAAATTGAAATTAAAATGAATCTGTTTATCGGTATCTCCTCCTTCATGATATTTTGTGACTTTGGGATCAAAGTTCTTAGACAACCCCAATCTGTTTATCGGTATCTCCTCCTTCATGAATAGATCTGGTCAATCGTCGGTATTGTGGTTCACTTAAACAATAAATATTGTGACAAAAATAGGACATTCTACAAGTGACAGGACATTGTGACCTTACGATTCTAGATAAAACTCCTAAGGACCATTTATCTTACGACGACCAAGGATATTGTTATCCACCTAAATTGAGCAACGAGATCCACAAACAATCTATTAATTGTTGAATTTTAGATGTACTAGAACATGTTTCCCGCTTCTTGATATATACCAATAATCATGAACTTCCGAGATACTCGTTACTTTAGATCACCAGACAATTATTATGGGAGAAGACAGATTTAGAATGCATATGATGTACACCCAGGTCGGATCTCTTATAATCACGCAGAGGGCGAAACATATGACCAAGTAGATTTGAAGGGATTGAGAAGTAGAATAGTGCATATGTTGTGTACCAGGTCAGATTGTTAATCACACAAATGAGACAACATATGGCTAACAGGTAGAAAGAATTGCATAGAAGGAGATGCAGAGAGATAGAATCGCATATGTTGCAGTCCAAGTCAGATCTTTCGATCACACAGAGGAGGCAACATATGACTGACTGAAAGAAAGAAAGAAAATAACCTTTTATAGAATTAATTTATCGGAATTCCTCGGTTGCCCCGTCAATACCATAATTATGGAAAGAGTTCGTACATCGAGGAAAAGTTAAACCACTGTTCTAGATACAGATTATTTAGTGTAATCTGCAGATTTCCATGTATATCTCCCCGCTCAACCTATCCAAGCGTCGTATTGTCACGCAATACAGAACCATCAGGGTCAAGATTTCTCAAGTCTCTAGATTCCTTAAGTTCATCTATACCTAATCAAGTCCATTTAAATCATTCATGCCTACCAGCACATTGATACAGCGCCTAGACAATTCAACTTTGGTACTTTACAGAAATCCAAATTGCTTGTTATCACCAATTTTATATCACATCCCAATACATCACCTACAAACCTGCTATTTTTGGTTTTTCTAAAAAATTTTTTTATATTTTTGAATTTTCTGATTATTTATTTTGTTTTTATTTCACCCCCTAAATTTGTGCATGGGAGAAAATGAAAATTTAAATGCCCAAATTTAAACTATTTTAAAGTAAAAATCAGTCTTCAAAATGGATCATTTTCAAAAAGCCCACAAGAACATCGAATCAAGCTTTGTTAAATGCTTTTGTGAACAGATCTGCCACATTATTACCAGTAGGAACCTGTTCCAACCGAATGAGGGAACACTCAAAAAAATCTCTGATAAAATGCACTTTCATGTCGATGTGCTTGGTTTTTGAGTGTTGTACTGGATTTTTAGTAATTTGAATTGCAGTTTCGTTGTCACATAAAATAGGGGTTGTAGAAATTTCAAACTGTAATCCAACAACTGATGTTGGATCCATATGACTTGAGAACAACATGCCGAAGCAGCGACATATTTCACCTCCGCCATTGAGGTTGAGACTATACGTTGTTTCTTGCACTGCCATGACACCAGCCGATCTCCCAAAAACTAACATCCCCCAGAAGTTGATTTCCTATCAAGCTCACAACCTCCGTAATTACTTTCCGCAAAAGCATATAAATCAAATTCATAATTTTTCGAGTACCGAAGACCCAATTTTTGGCTGCCTTTGAGATACCGAAAAATTCTTTTGACAACAATTAAATGAGAGAGTTTAGGGTTAACCTGGTAATGTGCACACTGACAGAACGCGAACATGATGTCTAGCCTGCTCACGGTCAGATATATCAGTGATCCGATCATTAATATGTACTCAGTCTTATCTACGGATGCACCTTTAGGATCTGGAGTCAACAGGGGTCGCTTGGCCATCGGCGTCAAGGCAGGTTTTGCGTCTCTGAACCCGAACTTCTCTAGCATATCATCCACATACATGGCTTGATGGATCAGGATTCCGGTTGAATCTTGATTGACCTGAAGCCCCAAAAACATGGTCATCTCCCCAAGAGAACTCATCTCGAACCTCTTCTTTATCACAACTTCGAAATCCTTGCACAACTGTGGACACGTTGACTCGAATATAATGTCGTCGACGTATATTTGCATAAGAATCTGATCGGCACCAACATGCTTAATGAACAGTGTTTGATCAATTGTCCCCCGTGTATATCCATGCTTGAGCAAGTGCTTCGTAAGAGTTGTATACCACACCCTTGGAGCTTTATGTAACCGATATAAAGTCTCGACCAACTTGTAGACATGATTCGGAAACTTTGATTTGACAAACTCAGGAGGTTGATCAACGTAGATTTTTTCCTTCACAGCGTCGTACAGGAAGGCAGTCTTGACGTCCATTTGGTAAATCGTGAAGTTCATATAAGAAGCATACGCGAGGAAAATGCGAATAGCCTCCATGCGAGCAACCGGTGCATAAACTTCGGTGTAGTCGAGACCCTCAATTAGCCAGAATCCATGGACAACTAATCGCACCTTATTCCGCACAATAACCCCTGAACCATCTTGCTTGTTACAATAAACCCAACATGTGTCGAGGAACATTTTGCCTTTAGGTAATTCAACCAGTTTCCAAAAGAAAACCGGAAGTCTAGAGTCACATAACATCATTCTTGCGGCGTCTTGCAGTGTTTGGTTCCGCCGCTCAACAACACCATTTTGCTGTGGTGTGCGAATGACACTGTATTGACGCATTATCCCTTTTTCCGCACAAAAACGATCAAGAACGACATTCTTGCATTCCGTCTCGTTGTCAGTTCTGATCGTCTTCACCTGGTGATTGGTCTGGTTTTCTATCATCACAATAAACTTCTCAATCAGGTCAGCAATCCCAGCCTTGTTAGACAAGAAGAAGACCTACATGAACCGCGAGAAATCATCTATCAATACCAAGCAGTATGATTTTTTGTTGATTCTGAGAACGTTGACCGTAGAAGTCCATATGCAATAATTGGAGCACTTGGTTGATCGAATTCACCTGTTGGCTTTCTGTAATGTTTTCTTTGAGTGCAAGCCTCACACTTTTCAAATGTGATGAAATCTTTGACAGGAAGCCTGCGCACTCTTTCATTCTTTGCAAGTCGATTTAGGTTCTTTGTGTTAGCATGTCTGAGTCGACGATTCCACGACATAGCATTGTTCTCGGAAACCTTTAAGAAGAGACAGGTGACTTGTTCAGGAAGATTGTTGTTCATGTCAATGATATAAGCATTGTCGTCCCGTTTCGATTTCACAAGAATCCATTCATCTCGGATGACAATGTCTGGCTTTAAAATTAGACATTCTTTATCGGTTAAATGCATCGAGTAGCCTTTGTCACAAATTTGAGAGACGCTCAACAAACTGTGCTTCAACTCGGGTGCATAGTTGACATTCTCGAAGCTCAACACTCCATTGGAAACTATTCCCCTTTAAGTGATCTTTCCGCCATCCCCTCCCGTAAAGGAAACATATCCCCCATTAAAATTTTGAATGTTGTGCAGCTCAGAAATATCTCATGTCATGTGTCGGGAACAACTGCTATCGACATACCACAGTCTGGTGACATTCCTCTAAAGTTGTTCCTGCACAATGAGTGGGATCAATTAGATTTGGGGACCTAGGTCGTTATAACCCTGGGTTTACCCTTGACATTCACATATTTAGCCTTTTGATTTTTAAATTTTGAATTACAACGAGATGCACCGTTAGAGGATAACGATGATTGGACAAGTGTAGATTTCGGCAACCACTGATAATTTGGTTTTGAAGAATTCACATGTGATTTAGAAATATTTTTCTTTTGCTTTGGGCATTTAGATTTTCGGCTAGGATTAGGCGAAGATCGAGACGCACCCTTTGAAGAAATCGGCCTTGGCTTAGCCGGATTCGATTTCGGCAAAACACCTATGGCTGATTTACTGAAAAACTTGTATGTTCGTTTTAAGATTAGCCGTTTTCTTGCCATTATTAACTTTCAATCATCATCACGAAGCCGAGATTTCGAGAACTTTCTCGTTAGAGACCTTCCTCGAGACTCATTTTCTCTTCTTGGTGTTAAAAAATGTAAAAATGCCGTATTAGGACAGCTGCGAGCAATGTGGCCGACAGTACCATAGTTGAAACATATTTGTTTTTTATCATTAGAATTGGTACCGCCTTTATAAGATTTTGTGCTCTTTTTGTCTCTTCTAACTTTCCCACACCTGAAAGTGCAGGAGTCAGATTGTGTGATAGGTGTAGAAGGTGTGGATGTGCTAGTGTTAGATTCAATAGATTTAACAAAGACAACACCACATTTATCAAGAGTTTAACACCAAATCATCTCAAATAAAATCAGTTTTAACAGACACATAATCATCACTATTCAAAATAGGAACACCAAATTCTACACAAAATTATTATCAGACTCAATCTTTTCATCCTCCTGCTTTCCCTGACTTACTGACAAATCTGGAAAGGACGTAAAAAATGTTAGTATCTAACTCCCTAGCACTACATTATGTTGCCTGTTCAACAGCTGGTTTACCATAAACCATAGATGGCTCTCAGTCAATATCCTCTTGATTCAAAGGTTTAGCAGTGTAATTGTGATTGAATGGGGGAGGGATACTCTCATAACCTATTCCTACTTGCTTTTGGTCCTTCCACTTCATTCTTTTTTTCAATTATTGTTGTCACTTTCTCACTTGACACATCAAACTTTTTAAAGTGAAAATCATCATTTTCAAAACATATCTTCAATGTGTTAAGTTCCTCAGTGACAGCAGCAAGTTCTTTCTCAAGGTATTTATAATTGACACACTTGTTGCTGTAATCCTCTTGCAATTTTCTAAAGTCGTTAGTCTTGGCCCCTCACTATTCTTTCAATGGTTTCTAGCCTTTCCTAAAGGTATACCGCTCATACTTAAGTTCCTCGTTCTCCCTCTTTATTAATTCAAATTGCTCACGTAAAAATTTGACAATGTCAATAAAAGTTAGAGAACAAGAAATTTCACTGGCCTATGGCTTTGCAAGCTTTGGGGTTGTCTACACCATAAACGTGAATTGCAATTCCATCATCTCCGCCTTTGGGTCCACTTCAGCTTCTCCTTCTGGGATGTCATTGATCTGGACAAGATGCACATTTTCAGGTCCTGAAATGTTCAAGGCCTGTATCTGGTCTTCCCAGTCAAATGACTGAGCCACCAAAAGAAGATTAGCGGTTTGGTTGTTAACGGTAGCTCCCCTGCTGGTTCCCACAGGCACCATTGTTCTTTCTCTATTCTTCTTCCTTTCTAGCTTCGGGGAATCTATGGCAAAATGACTAGGCTCATGGGAGTTGAAGCATCTAAGTTTTCCCTTACTGAAGCCCACTTTCTTTTCAGCATTTATTCCCTAATTGCTTTTGCCAGTCTTCTTGGAGAACTGCTTTGCTCTAAACACGACCATATTGAGAAGGTGAGAGAAAAACTATCCAGTCAAAAGTGAAAAACATTTTCTTTCGAAGCCCACCTTACTCTTGTTAAAGGGGTTCTTGGTAGCCACCTATTATATTATTTTTTCGATATTTAAAGCGTAGAATTGCATTATTGAGTGCCTCGAAAAAATCCGTAGAAGATTCCTATTGGCTGGAAATCAGGAGAAAACCAAAATCAATTAGGTGGCTTGGGATAAAGTACTTGCACCAAAGGAAAAAAGGGTGTTTTAGGGTTAAGTCAATGAGGGATCTAAATCTTTCACTACTGATTAAATGGATTTCAAAACATAAGAAAAATAAAGATACTCTATGCCCATGTTATTGTGGTATACATAATCTAGAATGTAAACCAATAAAGTTATCGGCAAATAAAAAATTTCTAGGTATGTAGAACAACATTGTTAAGGAAAAAAGGGACCATGGTAGTCTGGGAATTGATGTTTATGGCTTTTATTTATTGTTCTTTTGGTTTCAGGGTAGAGACTATCTTCTGCAATCCTTTCACTCGCTTGTTCATACTTAAAAAAATGAAAGTCAGGTCGTATTGCAGATAGAATCATAGACATCAATTTTTTTGGCAACTGGAAGAATTTCCCGAACTTGATTGTTGAAATATCATAGCTCTCTATAAGTAGCAACTATTGCTTTCAACCTATCTCCTAATGCTGACTGTTGGAATTTCAATCACTCTCTAGATGACAATTACGACTTTGATTCTAGGCGGTGTTTGATTGATTCAAGATTTACTATTTCATCGTATATCCCTATGGTCTGGATTAAAGTTGTCCCTCTAAAGACACTCCTCTATATTTGGAGATCTTTCTGGGGTCATATCCCTACTTTTTTTCACTGTTAAATACCGGTGTGTAAATATATACCCCCTGTCTTGTTCCATGCGTAATGGACATGAGGTGACTATTTACCAAATGCTAGCTACTTGCCCTTTTATCATATAAGTTGTGTTTTAAATTTGGAAGTGGTGTAATGTCCCCTTCCATTCATTCTCAAATGTAGCAAACATCATTAACTTTGTACTAGTCGTGGGCAATTCCCCCAAAAAAAGTGTTATAGCCATTGTCTACGGCGTGCTTAGGTGTGTTTTGGAAGTAAGGAACGATAAAATTAAATAATCACATTGGTTTATGATCGGGTGAAACATAGAGCGAGGTAACCATGGTAATAGCAGCTGGTCACAAATATGACGGAGCAACATGAGGCGGTGTGAATACTACATCATCCAAAAAATGTTTTAAATATATAAAAAATTATTTGTAAACATGCTCTATGTTATTGTACCCTAGGTAAATGATTGTACCATGTTTTTAATGTCCAGATAGGATAACTACATAAAATATATATTTTATGGTCACTACAACAAGGGCAGAGACATTTTTTTGGAATGGAATATGTCAAAAATAAGTTGGGTAATTGCATGGATGATCCAGTTTTTAATGATTTTTTACTCAATTTTATTATGAAATGTGTTTTTCTTCTAGTTCTTAATGATACTATCATTGATTGATTTTAAAACATGACTAGGCAGATTCATTTGTAGCTTTGGTTAAATTTTTTTTTTCGAGTTACAACTTTAATAGTTAGGAAACTCTTTGCACTTGTTATTATGAATCTTGACAATGTGTGTACCCCTTATAAAATTTATGGCTCCACCTGTACAAAAGTTGTTGCCCTTTTAACTACTTAGGGTTATTGTCATTGTAGCCCAACAATATTTCATATATTGGTTTAAATGGTCCCTCATGATTTTTTTTTGTCATTGAAGGGTAGGAACTTGTGTGTTTACCGGTTAATTTCGTACCTTTAACTATTTTTGAAGGTTACATTGCCTTGTCAGCTGCTAATTAAGCAGGTGAGTTCATAAGGTGAGTTGACTCATCGTTGCGCCTGAATTCTTTGTTATTAATCACGACACAAATCCTTATGTTGAACCTCCAAATATGCTCATCTATTGTCTCTAGTTCCGTCGATGATCTTTGATTCAGGTGTCGGAGTTTGTAAAATTTCCTCCATCTTCATGTCGACCATATACCAGGTTCAGAAGATTGTTCCTAATCCCATTTGCTTGCTTCCTATTCCTACTCGTCTATTCAATGCCTCAGTGTTCCATCTAATACTTTGGTTTGCATCGATTGTGACACCTTTTGCTGTGTTATGTTATATCTTATGGGGGTTATTAAACACAGTCATGCAAGCTTATGTTACAAGTGTCGATTCAATATTACTAGTTTGGATTTTTGAAAAACATACATCGTCGTCCTCATTGAAATAATATGAAGGCTTAGGTCAGATAACATAATAGTTAGGAGATAGTTAGGTATCGATCGAACCATGTCCATACCCAAGGAGCTAGAGCAGGTGATGAAGCAAAGAGATGCATTTGTGCTTGGGAAAAAGAACATTCTTAAGAGTGACCATTTTCCTGGATGTCAGAATAAGCGATTGTTTCCCCCAAATCGTCGGCGCCCCAAATTTTCGCCAGCTTATCCTGTTCTTTCAATTTTATTGTTTCACCATCTTTCTTATACTTCGAAGATACACCCCTCTTTTCGTGTAGTGCTTAATTTCTCCAAAAATCATGCTAAAACCTATGTATTCCTTATTTTTTTTAATCATTTGTTCCTCGATTTGACCATTGAAAGTCCGATTTATTTGCCTCATGAAATTATAAGGCCGAAGCATTGCACGTCCATGGTGTTGCAATCCTAACTATTGACGGTATTAGGAATGTTCTTATTACATATATTGGGGCTCAAATTGATGGGAAGCAAGCACATGTTATTTAGATCAAATTGACGATCTTTGATTCAATCGACTTTCAGATACTGAAGTTAAACAACCAGGTGCATTAGGACGAATGCTCTCCATCTTTATCTGTCCTTCTGGAAAACACCATCATCTCACCTGATACACACATCAAAATCAAACAAGAGAAAACAGGAGATCTCTTGTCTTCATGAACAAACGAGAGGAACAGAGGATATGCGTTGGTTCATCTTCACAATTTATGTTACCAACCTGCAAATCAAACGATAGAAATAGAGGAGAAAGAAATGAAAACATATACAAGAGATTGAAGTTGATAGATGAAGGAGATGGGTGTATCTGGGTCGAATATTGATGTTGAGCTGCCACGGGGAATGGGTTTCTTGAGAAAGATGGTGGATTGTGGATTTTAGAGAGAAAACATGAGACAAGAAAAAGAGAGGACAAGACAAAGAAAGAAACATCTGTCATATGCAAACTGATGACTAGGATGGGGTTATCGGCTGATCCTTTCAAATTTTCCATAATGATTGTTTAAAACCTAAAAATACAAGTTTATACCCTTCAAAGACAAAAACAAAATACTAGGGACTATTTAAACCAATGTACAAAATATTGTTGGGTTATAATGACGATAACCCTAAATACTTATTTTCATTGTTTTTCCTATCGTGGCCGCCTTGCTAGGTTTGGTTTTGATAAACTTTGTCTACTAGTAAAGAGAACAATGTACATATATATTTAAACAGAGGTCGACTCTTAAAATTTTTTGTAAACAGGGTTTCTCCATTATTTTTCCCCACATAAACAGTATTAATTAGTTGGACGAAATGCATAAATGAGATATAAATGCAAATGAATTATAGTGATTATGACTTTCCAATAATTAGAAGAAGCGTACTATTATTGTCTTATCATTGCCGTTCTAAGGTTATCCAATATCCATTACATGACATATATACAGACGAACCAAGGCTAGCAACTCTTATGAATGTTTTTAAAATATGTACCTTTGATATCTTTTGTGATTGCAGATATATTTTATAAGCAATATTACTATATCGTGAAATTAAAATAACAGTTTAGTGAACTCGAAAAAAGAAAAGGAAATGCGAAGAAAATAAGAAGGTTATCATGCAAGTTAAAGGTATGCCCAATTAAATAGGCATAGAACTCCGGGCATCTGTGCATGCATGAATAAGAATTAAATTGAATTAATTCCATGCTTTTGTCTTCAGCAAATAATGATATATATTCATCAGTGATATAATATAATATTAAAAAGAATTTTAGTTTTTGTATGGTTATTTGCGCTCTCTCTCTCTCTCTCTCTCTCTCTCTCTCTCTCTCTCTCTCTCTCTCTCTCTCTCTCTCTCTCTCTCTCTCTCTCTCTCTCTCTCTCTCTCTCTCTCTCTCTCTCTCTCTCTCTCTCTCTCTCTCTCTTAAAAATACGGTGAAGGAGGAGAAGACAAGAAGGACATGAAGGAATCGCCGGAATCAGCGCCGTTTCGGCTCATGTGAGCTACCCACGACGTTATTTAAATATCAAAAAACCACTACCTTAGGTTATTATATGTTTTACACCCATTTTTTTATTTTTATTTTACTCCGTTAACAAAGTTTTCGATAATCATTGATTTATACTATTTGTTACCAACATTTCTTGAAGTTTCCGTTTAGTTTGAAATCGTGATCAGTAGGTAGTGAATGTCTTATTTTAGTTATGTTGCTCATGTGCTAGTTGTACAACGAAAGTCACTCAAGCAGATTCCAGGAGAACAGAAGTCATCTTCGGAAATTTTATTTAGATTTGGAAGCCGTGCTTTTACAGAATGGATGTTCATGTTAGAGGTCAGGAAAGACATATTGCAGCGAGCCAGAGACTACGCTCCCTATATAATGATGCGTCCCAAATTAAATTGTCCGATATCCTTTAGTAGAAATTCCCGTTAGTGTCTTGCATCATCTAGTGTATGTGTTGTTTAATTTTGTGCAAGTATAATTATGCAAAGGCACATTTGTTGATTCTACTATAAAAAAAACCAAAAATATAATTACTTTTATATATAAACAAAATTCGTTAATACTTAAATGTTCTAAAACAGTCAAAACATAAGAACAATAATACCATATATATATATATATATATATATATATATATATATATATATATATATATATATATTAATTACTTTCTTAAAATAACTAAAATGATTGGTCCAGAACCAATCATACATGCACACAATAGATAGTAAAAACATTTGAACCTAACTGTCAAAATATATATATATATATATATATATATATATATATATAAAAGGTTCGGTTCTGTGAGCACTTATTTTAAAATAAGAACTCATTAGTATATTTAAAAAAAAATTGAAAACAAAATCTGAAAAAATACAAATCTTAAAATTAAGCATAAATCTATGTCAAGGACAAAAAGATTTGGAAAAAAAATTACATCATTAAAATTGATCCATAATTCAATTATAATTTTTTATTTTACATCATTATGATTCATTATTCAATTTTGATTTTTCAAATTTTTTTGTCCAATATTTTTTCTCCCGAACATAGATATATGCTAGATTTTATGATTTGCATTTTTTTAGATTTTTTCTTCAATTTTTTAAGGTGTCTTCACGAGTCCACACCCGGTTATATATATATATATATATATATATATATATATATATATATATATATATATATATATATATATATATATATATATAGGTTCTATGAGAAATAAAAAAACCCTAAAAAACCCAAAAAATCATAAAAATGCATAAAAAAAATGCTTAGAAATCCCAGATTTTTTAAAAAAATTTTATTTTATAAAAAATCGTAGTTTTTTGTTAAAATTCGCTGAAAAAAAAAATCATTTTTTTTGTAAAAAATAAATTTCAAAATTTCTTTCACCGATTTTCTATAAAAAGCTACGATTTTTTCAAAAAAAAATTCAATAATTTTTTTTTAAGATCTCTAAATATTTTTTTATGCATTTTTATGATTTTTAGGGTTTTTTTGTTTTCCAAATAACTCTTCCTTATATATATATATATATATATATATATATATATATATATATATATATATATATATTAAAATTTATTGTGTGGACGTATAGACAGTACTATTATGTGACAATGATAAAGAAAAATATTTTATTTGATAATGTCAATAAATTCAAACATACATAATTATTGTCGTTATCACATATTCACACTATGTAAATCGTCTATATGGTTATTATATAGTTTTTAATTATTCTTATTATGTCTTAATGTTCTCAGAACGTTTATCGACTCGAATTCAGTAAAAATGAAAATGAGTGGAAAAAGATGTGTGAAAACAAAAATGAAAAATAATTAGTGAGAACACATAAAAATGACGATAATTGTGTGAGCTTGAACGTGTGTATGTGCCTCTATATGTTACAATTAGTGAGAACACATAGAATATTACACTTTTAAAAATCAAATCGAATTGTTAAATGTTAGAATACTATAATATTGTACTAAAATTAGTAGATATATTAAAATATTCTAATATTCTACTCAAATTGTTAAATTTGTTAGAATATTCTAATATTCAATCAGATTTTTTAAAAATATTTATAGTTTAAATATTCTAATAAATTATTCTAACATTCTAAAAATTCAATTTCAATATATATACTATAATATCCTAATAGAATATTTCATGTATAATTTGAAAAAAAAATATATTTTTTATTATTTTATTAATTTTTATTTTTTTGGATAAAATAAATGATGAACACAATATTAAAAAAAAATTGAAAATTTTCATTTATTTTGCATTAAATTTTTTTTATATATATCCAAAATGAATAGTTAGGATTGTGTACAAATCTCACAAAATATAATAGACTCAAATGAAACTATATATATATATATATATATATATATATATATATATATATATATATATATATATATATAGGGTAAAGTGAATATACCTAACAACCTTATATAAGCTTAGGTGTCTAACTTCATAATACTACGTCGGTTTGTATCATATTTACATTGTAATTGCCTAATGTTCTTAAACTTCAACCCCATAACTTGATTACTTCCAAAATCATTGGACTTTCACCAATATCTTTCTTTTACATCATGTCTTTCTATCGAATACCACCTGATAAGCTTCATATGATACCGCTACAAATGAAAGGATGTAGGAGAAATATATTGATGAATTTCCCAAAAAAAATTTAAGTAAATCAAGTTTAGGTATGAAGTTTAAGAAATTTGGATGATTGCAATGAAAATTTAATGCAAAATAATGTAGATTGATTAGCTTAGGTAGCTAAGCTTATATAAAGTTGTTAGGTATATTCACTTTACCCATATATATATATATATATATATATATATATATATATATATATATATATATATATATATATGTGTGTGTGTGTGTGTGTGTGTGTGTGTCTATATATATATATATATATATATATATATATATATTAGTGTTGTAAAAATCGGTCTAGGCGGCCGATTAATCGGGGATTAATCGCTAGGCGATCTACAACCGTATAGGATTAAGGAAAATTGGTCGGCTTAATCGGTTTT